>NC_083565.1:35571055-35878161 GCF_019925205.1 Metopolophium dirhodum | reverse complement strand
CGGGAAAAAAGCTCTAGAAATCTGATATTTGTGATAAAAAGTCATAAAGGACACATACTGGAAATTTTTATTATAATATTTTAAATTTATCGAAGAATTAAAATAAATATTAAGCACCGAAGTACATATTTATAAATTAAAGAAAAATAAGATGAAATCAGTATGCTTTAACTGGCACATGTTTAAAGCAAACAAAAGGTTAAACGAACATTATGATTTCAGAAATTTAAATAAGATAACAAGAAATATTGAACTTTTTATGAATGACCATTGTAACGGAGAATGTAAGGAATTACTTAAATTAATAGAAAAAACAAGAGATCCGAGCTATATACTCGATTATCCTAAGTCAATAGAATTATGTTGACATAACATGTGTGTAACAGTTTATTATATTATTCACATAACTTATCAATTGGTGGAAGATTTATTATCACAAAAAATATTGCATTCAAAAGGGGAAATGTAAACTTATATTATATAATTAACTAACATTTTAACACTTTTAATATTATAATTTCAGGTAGTCAAAATTTTCTCTTATTATGTTAATTAAAAAAAAAACAAACGCTACAGAATGAAATTAAAAAAAAAAACAGTATCTATCAGTTGTGCGTTTGAACAAAGACTGACTGAAATTTCATGAATTCAAATTTTAAAGTGTACAAACCGAATTTGCGTACAAACCACTTATCCACGATTTTTAAAAGAAATAAAATAAAACACAAATCAAACAGCTATTGAAAAGACGAAACGAAAAGAGCAATAATAACGACCGACGCTGGCGTACAAACCGCAAATCAGCGGCTTTTAAAACAATAACAAAGTATGCAAAAATGTCAAAATTGCGAAAAACGGCGTAAAAAGCGTAACATTTTTCGAAAAACGTTTTATTTTTGAAACATTTGAAAACCAACCGACCACCGCCACTCTGAAGGTACGCGACTGGACGCGCTAAGGAATTGACGGTTATGGGTCTGGTGGACTGTGGGGACGGAGCGGTGTTAAATTTTTTACGGATGCCCTGGAACGAAAGTTTTAGCAATTGGGCTGCGAATCATGGGGAGCTGAAATGCCTAAATTCGCGTTATAAACAATATAATAATTATTATTATTCTTCACGCCACTAGCCATATACAGGACGACTACTACTACTACTTCTGCCACGACGATATTATACATTTTATTCTGTTATTATAAAAACATTGTATTTACTATTCTAATTTGACTACTATTATTTTCAAAATCATCTACATAGTGAATCCCTGAAGGAGCAGCACGTAACAACATACTGGAAAGTTTAGCTGGTCCATCTACTACGACAAACATTAATATATCTAATAATGAAGTAATATTACCTAAAGATTGTATATATAAAGAAATCATAAAGGTAAACAATTATTGTAGATATACTATATAATAATAGTGTATATACTATTTTTAGTTTATATCTGACGATGAACCACCAAATACACATAACCAAGTTGAGTAAATGCCTCAAATACAGATCACGAGTTACGGATCACTAAATTCAGTCTATCTGAGAGATTTCTTTATCAGCATGAAACGTATGCTAAAACAATGATATCATCAGACTGCTTATCCGGTTATACTCACGTATAAAAACCCACCACCACAATACAACCCTACCGGGTTAAAGGGTAACACAATTAGGAATTAATACATGTTTTGAAATGTCCTATGAAAACACTATATTTTTTGGCAATTTATAAAACGTTGTAAGAAAATTTTTAAAAAAATTAAAAACTTTCAGCAAAGTACTGTATGCTAAACCAATGAAATCATCAGGTCGCTATTCCGGTTTATTCTTTTATAAACAAAGACGAGAAAATAGAAAGTTTGTCTAGTCCATCAATTACAACAAATATTTATAAATCTAATAATAAAGAAATTTTACCTAAATATTTGGTATATGTAGAGAGCATAAAGGAAAGGAATTATGAATTAATACAATGAATTTAGCAAATTGTTTTATTAGAACTTGTTTTTTATAGTACAATGCAAATCTCAATGATCTTTCAACACAATATAAAAAAGATTTGGAGTATGGCAATTCCCGAAGTATGTACCTAAATTAGGTTATTTTGACAACCTATTATACCAAATTTTTAATGAAATTCTATACTGAAGAAAACCTTTTGATTATGTGGATAATTATATTAAAAAAAAATTCTATATTCTTATCCCCAAATATATCAGATATCTTAATAATTTGATGATATTAATTTACCAACTGCTTTATAAATGGTTAAGACGATAATAATACCTTAGCAATAATACATTGAAAATTCCTTTGTTGTTGTTGATAGTTTTGAATTTTGAAAAAATTAAACAAAACTAAGTCTTATTTTTTTTTTTTTATGAAACAAAAACAATATTTTACGCTCATTGGGTTTTTATAAAATTGTATATTTAATTAAAATTCTAGTTAACTACGTTTTTTCTTAACATAACTTTTAAATAATTCATGTATGATATAATATTTATAAAAAAGAAACAAATTAATATATTGATAATGATTATATATTAATTTACATTGTGACACATATAACTATTTTTCTAGCAGTTATTCTGTATTTTTTTTTTATCAACTCTTTTTTTGCGACGTTTTTTATTATATTTTTATTTTTATTTATACATTTACATTATACCCGAACAGTCAAAATTATGACTTAAGCAAGATAACTCTTGTTTGATTGGTATATTATTTTTAAATTTATAATTAGGATAATATATTATTAACCTACACTTTTATAACAACTACTTGTCCCTAACCACGCATTTGATAACAATTTACTTTTTTTACTGTCAATCCACAGTGTTTTGTATAACTCTATTGTATGTAGGCATATCGATATACCTATTAGTTTTAGACAGTAAAAATGTTTTAACCACATGCAATCTAGCTAACATTTACTACTAAACAGTTATGTTGGAGCTCATGGGTTTTAATTCAATATGCTTTCAAATATTATACATTTATGAGCTTACAAATCATTAGATCACGCCAGAGGCTCATATATATGCATTTATTGAATTATATATAAAACCACGTTTTGGTTGAATGTTTTATATGTATTTGCAATTATCATACGCAATAATGTCAACGTATAACATGTCTTATTTTTTTTTTATTATTATTTAATACATTTTGAAACAAATGTGGTAGAAGAGAACAAATAGCTATTATACAAGTATAGATACACAATGGATATTTGATTAATTATTAAAATAATATAGAAATTAAACAAAATGTCAAGAATTTTTATTTATAATTAATTACGTTAAATGTAGTTGAAGTAAAAAACTTTAATTCATAATTCAGAACCAAATTATATCATACATTAATTATGTTCAATTAAGTAAACGTGTAACAATTATACCGTTAATAGTACCTACTTTTGAAAAAATCAACATCAACAAGTATAATATTGTTTTTACTTCATATAAAAAATGTCCACCATTATTAAATACAATGGAAATAACCACGATTAAAAAAATTTAAATTTGTAATGAAGAAATTAAATTATCACACCGTAAAAGTATGAAGGTGAACAGTCTGTTGTTACAACGACTTTTGCATAACATTACAACAACAACAACAAAATATGTTGAATCTCAAATGACAAGGTGCTAGGGTGACCATCGATCAAAACATTATATATTAATGTGGATACAAATTAGCTAAGGACTTTCCAGTGTGTACGTTCCACTGACGAGGCACTCAAAAGCTGCATACTTATAGAAATGGCTAAATCAAATGACAATAGGTACACACTTTTATACCAGTTTAATAAAACCTATTAATCTTTTTACATGTGATCCAACCTTATCGCGTTTTAAGATAAGACACAATAAAGTAACAAGATATAGACTAAAAATGTGGACGTATTCAAGAAAGATTTCATTTTTATTCCAATAAACAAAAAGTCAGCATTAAAAGAACTTTTTAATTATTTATTTTAAATAAAACTTAAATAATTAATATATATATATATTTTTTTTAGTATTTATTGGTTCCTGGTATTCATATGTTTTCCTAAAAATATATGATCGTGAACATAAGGCCATTAGTGATAAACTATTTGACTAGCTATATCAGTTGGATATTATGATATTGTTAATTGTTTCTTTATTGTTAATAGATTTCCGTAAATATTAATTGGTATAAATCGAATTACTTTATCTGTAATAAATGAAGTAGTACTTTTGAGTTAATGTATGAAAAAAGCAACTGGCAATAGATTATATAGATATAGATTCGTCAAAACGGAACAATTTCAACAAGGGCTGGCCGAAATTGAGCTGCAAATTTTAAACGTGAATATAGTTATAAGGTAGGTATTTAAAAATGTTACTGACATTCGTTCAAAAACAAACTTAACTAGTGTTTGAAAATTTCATGAAATTTAAAAATAATTAAATATTTTAAATGTGTGAAATATTTCAGTATTTCAATAAATGTTGTTTTATTTTTAAATAAGTTTTATACTAATATATAACTGTCATAAATAAATAGTATGGTACCAAACTGTAACATAACTTAACCTTTGGTATTATATATTTAAAATGGTATTCAAAATTTTTAAATATTTTAAAAGTAGGTATACAATAGTATACATGTAAATTGTATACCTACTGAATTCTTACATTAGAATTTAGAACACTGAACACTGTGTTCAAAAACTAAATAAATTGTGTTTTTATTTGTGTTAAGAAAATTTCAATATTTCACGTTTTTGTGAAATATTCCACCATATTTAGTGTACTATTTCAAAATGAAATATTTCATACTTCAAACACTAAACTTAATAATATCCAGCTCAAGTGAAACCGTATTATGGGCTCACTCTAAACGTGGAATGTTTATAATGATTTATTAAGTTTCCGGTTTCGGAGGTTTCGGTTTAATTTAATTGCCATTTGAATCAGGAATGTCATGATATTATACGTTAACTGCATTTTAGACATTGTGTTGTTTTGTTTAAGTACCGACATCTGAAGATAAAAAAATATTACTTATGTCTAGGGATTTTTAAAATTAAATAGTTATAAGTAATTACCATTCGCCATATTGAACTGTTAAATTGTTTCGACGTTTGTAATATTCAATAATACAATATTATTATATAGAGCCCCGTTTACGATAATTTTGGTTTATTTAAGAGTATATTATCTAGTATCTAATAGTATTGTAAATTTTGATATTTTTGAAAAATTGAATTTTTACAGAATATAAAATATTGTATACTACCAATATTCCTATTTCTTTTATTTTGCCAAAACACTATACCAGCGATTTTCAAACTGTACTCCGGGAGAGTATAAGCTCCATGAACATAATATCTGAATTAAATTAAAATAAAATAATTTTAGTTTATTATGTATACAGTATACGACATCAATATAATCAATATAATCAATATGATCATCCGTATATTTCATTTTGTAGTCGAAAATGATTTTAGCTTTTATCATTTATGTCATTTATGATAATATTATAAAGAAACAAATTATAAACAAATCATTCATGCATAATTTTTCACGAGTCAGCTCGTGAGGTTCACCAAAGTGGTGCACAAGAAATGTATAAGATACCTATGTAAGATGGTAAAAATATTAATTTTGTTATAGATGCATACCAAAATAATTTACCTACTTAGTAATTATTAGTTGACTTGAGAGCACACTGGCGCAATTAATGGATAATGTACAATTGTACAGTTGTATCATTTCGACGAATAACGCGACATCGTGACACGATAAAAAATAAGTTCGGTGCACACATTAAAATATGCTCCAAACTACCATATATTATTAACCGACGTGACTGAAATTGAACGCATTACAGCATTAAACGTGCTAGTGTACGTACGATATTATCCCCTGCTGGTAAGATATATGTAAAATATAGTTGATATACCATACACTATATATTATTCAATCTATGCACTTTGTATTAGCTAAACCCGCGATTCCAAATATTGACAACAAATAAAGATGAAAGATGTCCACTACCAGTGTCGTATGATTAAACCACACGAAATTGATGAAATAGAAACAATGCTTTTACCATATCAGAAGGCAACAATAAAATATAGTAATTATCTACAGTAGTCCATATACATTACGTGTTCAAATATTACATGACACACATTGTTAAATGTTTAAATATTTCATAGATACATATTTATTGGCTGAAGCTATGTTTGAGCATAATATGTAATCAGTAAACTATATAAAAACATAAAAATTAAATCACTTGCGAGTTTATTGAAAGTTGAACCGTATAAAGTTGAAAAAATAGCAGCAAAAATGATTTCTGAAGAACGCACGAAAGGTTCAATTGATCAGAATTTATTATTATTTTTCCTACCATGGATCGGAATTTTGACTGCAGTGAAAAATGAATGCAAAAATTATTAATAAATTCCTACCCGCGATACAGGCAATCAGAATTAATAATTATTCATAAGAATATTGATTGCAAGTAACAACAATAACAAATTAATACGACCTTGAGGTAGATTACAGTGACGGCGGCGTTCGTGGTATCAGCGTACGGCGATACGGCGGCGTGGTATCAGCAAGCCCGGCAATGAAGGATCAGACCGACCGTCCTATTTGGAATAACAGCAACAGCAACGTACGATGTTCGCTAATGGTGGACCAGCGCGAGTGCGCGACGACCCACAATTGGCGGTCAACACGACGTTCCAAACGAGAACCATAGTACACGGCATTCATTATCCATCTGTGTGACGGGGAGTATAAGACCCTTATACTCCCTTATACTTCCCTTATACTCCCCGTCACACAGATGGTTAATGAATTCCGTGTACTATGGTTCTCGTTTCGAACGTCGTGTTGGTTAGGTTAGGTTAGGTTAGGTAGTACACGGGAGTAGACAACAATACTAGCGATCGACAACAACTGCAACGGATGGCAAGAGACGGATCACGTTGCACGAACAGCAACAACAGCGTACGGCAAGATACTGATCTCGTTATACGGACTTCCAGAACGCGTACTTAAAAACGGGTCATGGCGTATGGCAGACGCGTACACCAATCGCGCAGGTCCGGAGCATACTATAGTCTGTACCGAATAAGATGCTCTTATTAAGAGCTCACCGCCGCCGCACCGGGGCACCGGGCGGCGCACGAAAACCGGTCGGAACTCGTGCATGACAGAGAGCGCTACCGCAGCGTGTTCCGGCGGTGGCAGAGTTGTGTATTGTAAGGCGGCGGCGGGACCTTATAGCTATAAACTAATGGACGGTGCATTCCCCACTACACCCTGCCATCAAAGCACGGTAATCATGTAAGAGAAAGAACGAAGAGAGAAAAGAGAGAAGAACATAAGTGGGGTAATCATCTAACACTGTATTTTCACCCCCGTTCTCTTTTCTCTTTTACTCAATATCGTAACCCTCACCCCTCTCTCTCTCACACTAAGCGCTATCCATTAGTTAATAGATAATCGCCGTTGACCGCACGCGACTTGCTGTCGGGACCAAAGTCCACGGGTAATCGTGGCCTTGTGCGCACGCGCGCAAAACTGGCCACAACGACGGCGACATCGATAGTGGTAAACAATAATAATGATTGCGGTTAATCATTATCTAGTATTTTTTGTAAATAATAAAAAATATTTTATGTACCGAGTAACGTAATTTTATTATTTTTCAAAATAAATTTACCCATCACAGCAGTTAACATTATATTATATTTATTTTTGACAAGCGTACAATAGGTACTGACTAAAATATGCATACTTAAGAGGACGTCACACCCGCATGCGTTGTCTCCGTCTTACAAATGTACAACATAGCAAAAACTGTTTTGCGCGGGGCAACTTTTATCTTTTCGTGTTTGTAGTAATGGCTCCAAAATATGGCTCCTATATTTATTCCCTTATAAAAAATAATTGGATAGTGTGCTTCCGAGACTTTAGACTTATGTTCTGTTTACGTGGACCAAGTCAAATCAGAAAAATAAATACTTACTACCAGGGCTCGCATTTAAAAAAAAAAATCCGTTAAATGTTAGTTTTATTAAAACGTAACACAATTTTTGAGTTTATCGTTATTCAGAATTAAAACGATACACAAGTTTTGCGTTTATCGTTATTTAGAATAGTGTTATATGTATTAAATTTAAAAATAATAACTAATGCGGGTAGTTAATGGCCCGGATACGGAATACAATATAATCAATTCTTAGATTGATTGCATGAAATAAATGTTTCAACGAAACAAATAGACCTTTTAAATAAATTGATTATAAAATATTTCGTTTTGCATTATTTTTCGTTCATGATATTCTATAAATTACGTTTTGTATTGTTTAATGGTAGGTATATAACATATTTTGTTAATCACTAAGATTTAATTTTTCTTATAATCGGTTTCCGTTATAATTACGTTCATAAATTTCAATCGTTTTTTTTTAAATATAATGTTATAATCATAACGCTGTTATAACGTTTGCAAGCCCTGCTTTAAAGCGCTAACAAGACAAAAAAGGTTGGTAAGTGGAGGTCGGTCTGCTGTACAGTAGGTTACAAGTGGGTCACTGTAATGGATGGTGTTAAATTTAAATTCAATGATATAATATTATTGTATAAGAAAAACGATTCTGAGCGAAAACGGTCAGTCAGCCTATGGTATTATAATTTACTAATATATTAGATGATATTATTGAGAATAACGTAATTTATATATAACCTATTTACATGGAACCTTGTATTAAATTTTCAATCCTTAGCTATAAAATTTGAACATTTAATAAATTTTTTACCTACAAAATAATTATTAAATTTTAAATTTGATACTTTTTTTAGAATTCGAACTTTAAATCCTTATAATCAAAAATTGTGCCAATGTATTTTTATATTATTTAACTACTATTGTAAAAATATATCAAGAGCCTGGCATTAAATGTTCACGCTTTTTTACCCAATAAATAAAATGTTATTGATAATTATAGGAAAAAAATCAAAAAAATTGAAAACTGACAATGTCTGTAAACAGCTCAAAAAGAATCAAATTATTTTTAAAATTGTATGGTGTATAGAAAATGCCAATATTAACATTCAGTGAAATTTTCAAGTATTTATAGTCATACTTTTTTAATTACAACAAAAGAAGAAAATCGTTACATGAGAAATCGAGTGAATATCAAATGTTGTAAAAATATAAATTTCAGACGCTCATAAAAATGTAATTTAAGTTTCTTGTGGAAATTTTTTTTTTTGATAAAGGTAGACAAACTCATGAGTAATCTTATATTACATTTTCAAATCTTAGATTTAAAAAGAAAATTTTTATGAATTCTCAACTCAAAATAATTTGCTAATTTTCGTGATTTTACAGTATTTTGTTAAGATTTGAACTTTAAATGCTTATAAATAAAAACTGTGACTAAGGATTTTTTATATTTTTCAAATTTCATAGAAACAGTATAGTAGGCGCCTTGTATTAAATTTTCAAGCTTTTTTACACAACAAATAAAGTTTTATTGACATCCATAGAAAAAAATACTAATAAAATTTGAAACTGAAAATGTTCCTACACAGTTCAAAACAAATCAAAATATTTTTAAAATTTAATCGTGTATAGAAAATGGAAATATAAATAACCATTGAAAATTTCATGTATATACGTTCATTTGTTTTAGAGTTACACCAAAAACGAAAATCGATGTTCTCGAAAACAGATTTTACGTAAAATTTCCGATTTTCCTTAATTTTTCTTTTGTTTTTCACGGCACTTTTAAAAATGACTATGAAATTTTTACTTTTGACCCCCCCCCCCCCCCCCCCAAAGTAATATCTAGATTCACTTTTCTATCAGAAAAGTTACTGTTGAAGAAATTCCAAGCATTTTTACTGTCCTAAAAGGTGATGACGGACACAAAAATTAAAAAAAAAAAAAAACACACATCATTATAAAATCAATACATTCATCGCTTCGCTCAGAATCTAAAAATTAAAATGCTTTTCCCACAAAACATAGAAAAGAGGCTAACGAATTCAAATTAGTATACAAAATGAACAATTCCATCGTTTAGAGCCGTCTTAATACGATAGGGACGCCGACCAATATGGCAGTATATTATTATTTATTATATACCTACCGAGTTCTGATGCAATGAGTACTAATGAGTAATGACTACGTTTTACTGTTTTAGTTAACTGCAGTAAACACGTAGACGTGTACGTACCTAGTGGATAGTTAAGTTGTGTTTTAATAATTATTAATAAAAAATAAAAAAATATAATATTTACAATATTTTTTAATACTATATTTTCACACGCTTTACCAATTGCCAATACCAAAAAATAAATTCTACATAATATGTTACATATAGGTATGATTCATTTAATAATATAATATATTATATATTATATTATTAAATGAATAGATTTGTACATAGAACAAAGCCAACGATATTTGTACAATGGACGAAACAATAGTTTATTGTCAGATACCTCATGTCATCATACCTATATGTAACTAACAATTAATACTCTGTGCAAAAAATCACAATTAATCAAGGTTGTTAAACATGTTTAAAACATATGTTAAAAACATTGTGAAATCCAAATGAATATTGTGTTTTTTGGTTTTAAACTGGTTTTTTCTCTTTAAAACGATGTTTCAAACAAAACAAATTGTTTGAGACCGTTTTTAACCATTTTAATTAATATACTGTTTAAATACTGTTTTAAACGGTCTAAAACACAATCTACCTATTTTTAATGAAATAATACACCAAATCTGTAATTAATACAACACGTAGAAATATCATTACATAAAAACATTATACACCTAACGGTTATGTTATAATATATAGCTATATACCTATAGCCTTAAACTGTAAAAAACTAAATATGACAAACAAATATAATATAATATAATATTATTATATTATAATATATTATAATATTTTGTTCGGTCGGCTTAAATGTTGTGCATCGACGTGGGTGATCCGTGCGCAACGGGAAGTCCGTCCGATGTGGGTAAACTCGGTGGGTTCTCACGTCCTAAGCGTCCTATTTTATATTATACCGATAAGATCACGTTCTCGAAATGCTATTATAAACTGAAAAAAAAAAATGTACAGAAAAGAAGGTGGTAGGCACATAAGTATATAACAACAATTCTTTATATATTATATTATCGTGCATCGAAATAACCCCGGTGCCAACAATAATAAAATAGTTGTTATTTCCAACAGAAAGATTTTCCAAACAATGATATTCCGTCTACCTATATAACGATAATCTCCTGTCTCCTGTCTCCCGTCTGTATGTCGTAATTTAAGTACCTTTGACGCGTTTATACATTCCTGTTAAACTAGTATGGCTAGTAGAGAACGATGTATAGTGCATGCCCGCACACAGGTTCTCGTATTATCGTAATACCCTCGTTGACAATAATAACAAGAAATATATTCTTCTAATTTTTTAAATAATTTATATTATTTAAGAACTTTAGTAACATTGGTTTTATAATTTTGTAGGGGTACTATAATATTTATCTAGATAAATGTATCTAGATAAGCCAATTTTTTTAACTAAGATGAACATTAGATAAATCGTAACATAATTATCTAAATACTCTAAAAGATAATTTTTTTCAAAAAATCTTATCTAGATAATTTAATCTAGATAATTCCCAACACTGGCCAACAATAATAAAATAGTTGTTATTTCTAACAGAAAGATTTTCCAAACAATGATATTCCGTCTACCGCTACCTATATAACGATAACAACATAATTTATTACCTACCCCTGTCATCCAGAGTCGCCGTCTCTCGACAATGTGTCGCCATTTAAGTACCTTCGACGCGTCTATACATTCCTGTTAAATTAGTCACAGGCGGTATTTCTAAGAAAATAATATACGAAAAATCCATATAATATAATTTATGTATATACGCGTTCAGAGAGGGTCGAGTGCATTTAGGTGTACACAACAGTATACGAGAAGGTTATCGTAGGTACATAAAATGTAAAAGCACTTAAAAAAAACATTCGTCCTACTTGTCCCTTGTGGTATGGTACCTATAATATTTTTAAATTCCTCAAGTCAAAGAACAATTAATACACGTTTGAAAATAATAATTTTATAATATGGTAATTTGTCAATTATGCGCTCATCCGCTGCACGGTGAACCATGTACCTATGACATTAATCACTCGGCCGTCTGATAGCCGTCCGTTATTATAGGTACCATGATATTTATTATTTTAAGGTTATCGTAGTTACATCAAAATATGTAAAAGCGATTACAAAAACCTTTCGTCCTGTTCGTCTGTTGTGGTATGGTATATTAATTTTAAATTCCTCAAGTCGAAGAAAAAATACACATTTTAAAATAACAATTCAATAATAATATTACATATAATAATATAAATCATATTATGGTAATTGGTTCATTATCGCTTATCCGCTGCACAGTGCACCGTGTATGACATTTATCACTCGGCCATCGGATAATCGTCGTTTAGGTACCATGATTCATTACTATATTCAATAAAACTTTCAAATAAAAGTTAATAATAATAATTTGAATATTGTTTACAATTAATAGTATCATAGTTGACAATAGAAGTTCGAAAAAATAATAATATATACTAATATATAAAGCGGTAATCACATTTTTGTCCAAAGAAAACTCGATAACACTTTCGGTTCAATTTAGATCGGATTTTTTTCATGTGTTCCTTGTGATCACGTAAATGTCATAGGAATCAATTAATTCGATAAATTTAGTAATAATTATTTATTAATCTGAATTAAATTAAAATAAAATAATTTTAGTTTATTATGTATGTAGTATATTTCATCAATAATCATCCGTATATTTTGTTTTGTAGTCAAAAACGACATAAGCTTTTATCATTTATGCCGCTGATGATAATATTATAAAGAAACAAATTATATACAAATCATTCATGCATAATTTTTTCAAGAGTTATGTATATATTTTACAAGCATTCCTAATTTTTCGGGTCGCTTTACCGATTCGATTTTCCATTTGCATTTGATGGTCTTGGGTATACTCCCCCGGGTTCTCGGTAGTACCTATACGTCTTGTGAATTACGACGAACTTCGTGTACTCGTATTGCCATAAAACCCGAGAAAATACACAAAATAGAGGTTATAATAAAACCATAAATATAATGATAAAATATACATTAACGAAACGCACGGCCAACAATATATTATTACGAAGCGAGACCCACCACTGACTAGAATGTACACACAATAAAAAATAATAATAATAACAATAAATTATCTACCTACCCTTGTCATACCGAATCACCGCGCCCAGGGCCCGTCAACCGTCACCATTCTAATAATGACCCATCTATACATAAGAATTTGTTGAAACTATTCAAAGAAACTAATATTCTACAAGATAAAAAATAATATGCTTGTAGACGATTTAAGGTGTTCAAAATTGGAAAGTATTTATTACTCATAACCTACCTACAACAGGGTAATCGGAAAAAAAGTCCCGAAAAAAATGAATGAAAATATATCAAAATTGAAGTGTAAATATGTTAACACTGTATTGAAAAATACATTTAAGTTACATAAAAAATCATATTATATCATAAGAAATAAAAGGGAGAATACATATCAATATAGTGTATATATTATAATAAATATATTTAAGTTCCCTAATGAAGACCATATTTTAGGCTTTTGATATAATTTAGTAATTTACTATTTAGTTTTAGTGTAATGATAATATGGTATAGATAAATAAAAAAAGTTTCATATTATAATAATTATTCATCATAAATTAAAAGGTAATTGCAGAGGTAATTTTTAAAAAAATTAAATTTGTTATAATAGAAATTTATTCTGGATGGATTTTCAAATATAGTAGACTAATAAATATATACGAAATTACTATAGATACTTATAATTTTAACTTTAATTACAATACATTTTAGAACATTACATAAAAACAAACGTTTTTTGGTATAATAATATGTATACCTGCCTATAAACAGGCCTTTTTAACAGCCGTAAGTCATAACATAAGAAAGATGTGTACCTAATTATAAAATTACATTTTTATTATTTTATAGCATTATTATTATAGTTATAAAGGTACTATAATTGTATTTACTATTGACTATTGTATTACATTTTATTATTTTAAACTTGTATTAAATTAAATTTTACTATATTTTAATATGTGATTTAAGTAGTTAATTAACATTTTTTATGATATCATATGATTTTTTTATATAACTCTAAAGTATTTTTCAATACAATTTTAACATATTTATACTTCAGTTTTGATATATTTTTATTCATTTTTCCTAGTGTGGGACTTTTTTTCCGCGATTCGTACTACAGTGATCGATTATGGGCAAATGTAAGTTCCTAAAGAAAAATGTTTAAGCGTTATGAATATTATAAAATGTAAACCAAATTTTATGTTTTGTTAGGATCGTGGTGTAGATTTGACTGGGTGCTTTTGCAGAGGATACGCCCAGCACTTTTATGGATTTTACCAACCGGTACTTTTTGAGATTTGCACTTTGCCGTCCAGCATTTTATTTTTATGATTTTTGATATTGTTATAGGCACCATATCATATCATATTGTCATAAAATTAAAATGTAAAATGAAAATTTGTACTAACTGGACACAACTATTATGAACAAAAAATTATAACTTTAAGATATTTAATGAAGATAACAGTTATATTTATAAAATTTAATGGTATTCATGATATCAATGACACTATTTACAATATACTATATATGTTACATAGGTAGGTATATAATTCAAATTACATCACTCATAGGCTTCTCATGGAAAAAAACGATTCTCCTATATGCGAAATGTGTGGAGTGGACTACACAGTCAAACACATTATCACCGAATGCCAAAAATACGAAGACGCGATGAAAAAACACCACATATCACAACAAATCGGAGAAGCGCTCGGACCTGACTTCAATCAATCACTAACATACTACAATTCACAATTCAATATTTATCAGTGAATAAGATTTATTTTCAAAATTGTAAAATTAACTGAAAACGAATTTTATTTAAATTTTGATATTTCTACGATTATAATTGTTTTACGAAATAAATGCTACAAAAGGTAATTAAATTAGGCCTTAACTAATAAAATATAAACTAGGTATTTCAATTATTAACATACATTATGTGAACTTATTATATTATAATCTTATTTAAATTAATAACATTTTTTTTTTGTATATGGAACCGTTTGGTAATTATATTTTAATATGCCTGGAATTATGCTAAATAATTCATAAAATAGTTTTATCGAAAATGAATGTCTTTAGAATCGTCATTAAGAGAACGCTACTCATGCATTTATTATCTCCGTCTTACACAATATGTACAGCATAGCAAATTTTCATTAGCTAGTAACTGTTGCCTGTTGGTTTTGATATTGGAGTGAAATGAAAAACTTTTAGGTAAGAACATTAGGTATATGTGCTTAGAGTCGACGATTTTGTAATATTTTAATTTTCAAGCAAGATTGAGCATTTTTAATTTGTAATATTTCACATACCCGTTGAAAATAAAAAGTATTGCAAAATCGCCGACGCTAAACACAGATTATGTTCTTACCTAAAAGTTTGTCAGTTGTCACTCTAATATGAAAACCAACTGCACAATATTGAAACTAGCGATTGCAAATTTGCGATGTCGTGTGTTAGATGAAGTCAACAAATTCTCGAGAAGCGTTCTTAAAAATATGTATACATTTAAGTTTAAATTATTATTTGCCGTAAGTGGTGTGGTTATTATTTTGAATAATAAGACGTATATATTAGTTAAATATAACATTTTAACATAATATATTTACGAAGACTACGACTATACGTTACAGCTGTCGAATTTATTTTTATAGAGGTATTATACATCAAATCGTTTCTAGTGGTAAAATATTTTTCTCCCTGTCATCAGCTATCAAAACATACCATTAATATTACAGTTCACGCCCATACCTATAATATTGTCTGTCCATCTACCTGTTCATGTAAGCGCCGCTAATGCGAGTGACTTGCAGGCCGCGCCGATCCCATAATAATCGTTTTCTAAGCTGTCAAAAATAAAATGATATTGTGTCCATGCTATATAGACTGAGGGGTCATTTCCAATTGTATGTAGGGGTGCAGTACCAGGTACCTACATTTTTTCTGATCCGACTTGCTGTCGCCAGACTGCAGAGCAAACATTCATCAAGATTTTAATAGTTACGTTTTAAATAACAATATTAAATAACAATAGGTAAAAAATACACCAAACATTGTTTTTCATTAGGTAATCATATTATAATATATTTATGTAATTGTATATAATATTGTCAAAAATTGAGAAAAAAAATTATATATAGTATATGACATTCTAAATAATTATTTATAACTCATATCACACTTAAATAATATTCAAATCATAAAACAAAATATTCTATGAATCTTTAAAGTGAGACAAGTCAAACAATAAAATAAGTAATATTTAAATGAATAAGTATTAATTCTAATAAAATAAAAAAAACCTCATGATTTGCTATGAATATAACATGGGTGATACGAGGGTTTTGGGACAAATTATAGGTATATAATTATGAATATATTTTATGCCTTATACTACCTGCCATCTGTATCGCTCTAAAAGTATATTTCTTTAATCTCTAACCACTATCTTATGTAATACGGGTTTTTTATCTTATTATTATTTGTGTTATATATATTACTTCAATGTACTCGTTGTATAGGATGACTGCAGCGTCGTGTAAGTTTCCACACCACCTATGCTTGTTAAACGACATTATATCACATCGTACATGTTGTTTAAAAGCATGAGGTATTACACGTGGCGCGTTTTTTTTATTGTGGTGTCCCCTGTAGGCCTAATCCACATCACAAGCGAGAACACGTGAACGCCGGTCTACTACAATAATATTGTGATTTACATAGATCAATAAAACATTTTTAATATAAATAAATAATTATGAAATTTAAATTTGAATAGGTATTAATTTCACTTTTTTAATTTTGTCGCAGCACGGTATTCGCAAAGTTTCGGCTTACTATATAGGCTTACTATGGATGCATAAAAATATTTCAGTCTCCAGATCTGTGGCCTGCTAAAATAAATAATCCTTCGTTAATAATTGCATTCATTTTTGATGTGCGTGCGTCTATGAATTTAAAAAGTGTAATTGTTTTATGTTGAAAATAAAAAGAATTTATAGTTTACGAATGAAAAAAAACTTAAAAAATAAAAAAAAATACAGGAAAACTTTTAGAAAATTAAAATTATAACTGTAATAGGAAAAATATAAATATTATTAACGAAAGTAAAAACTGATGTATTATTTTAGACAAATGTATTTTTAACAAAATTAATACAGTAATAACATTAATAAGAAAATTAATAACTAGGCAGCATACTTTTGAGCCAGTATATTATCTATTATTATTTATTTATTATAATAATTAATATGAATAACTTTTTTGTGTACGTTTGTTTATATTGTGTTTGTGGCCAACATACGATACAAAAAATTAATTCCGAGTAGATTTAGCACTCCACTAAGAATGAGTTAGGTTAGGTATATATTTACGTACATATAGTACATGTATACAAGCTTAGGTAGGTAAAAAATTGCAAAAACGTTGAAAATCGCAACATTTGGGACGAATATGTATAATTATATATTATATTTTCTGCCCAATGTTGAATATTTTATATTATAAATTATAATATATTATGCTACTTCCTATCAGTTATGCATTTTCAAATAACAAAACATTAAATATTACTATTATTAAATAAAAACGTTCCTATTCATTTGTCAGATTTATCAATTTATTCATTTTCCTAGAAAATAAATGCTGATTTAATTTGTATATTATGTTATACATTTTAAATTAAGGTATTTAAATGTTGTGTTTGGTATACATATTATTTCGAACAAAAAATCAAGTATATACAAAAAATATCGATGGTTAAATTCATAAATACTTGTCAATTTGTGGAATCATTAAGTTATTTAATAAACTTTATTCCTTGACACTATTATCATTATTTATGAAAATCCATATTTGTACCTATATTTTATTGTATCCGGACAGTTAGTCAAAAAAAATTGTGTAAAAAAGTTGATTGGTCAAATCGTAATACCTAATTTATCAAAAATACAGCTCAAAAGTTGTCAAAAAAAAATATTAATTTTGGTTTAATTTTATATTAATATTCCATATTTAATGTTTGCATTCAATAGATAAATATTTAAAACTGTTTCCTTATTTTCCAATTATTAGTATAATACACCTGATATTAGTAACACGTCAATGTCACAGTGATGATGTTTAGATTATCGTAAATATGTCTTGTCTTTTGACATAACATTTGCTGTTTTATATAGTAATATACTAAGATAGTATTATAATAATAATTAGTGTACTGATTTTTATGCAATAAAAAGTTTCATGGTATATAGCCGTATAATAATATATATCATAAAAATATATTAAAATATGCAACAAATATACGGAAAAAAATTTAAAAAAATGTAGGTACTTACACATTTTCATCATTTACGACATAGTGTGTTAATTAATATTACTCTTATGATATCATAATGCAAAACAAATATTTTTTAGTGAAATTGCTTAAGAATATTATGAATCTATTTAGAGGACGCCGCGCCACCGAATGTGTTGGTTCTGTCTTACAGACGCATAACATACCAAATTTACGCTCAGCAGTTCAAGTTTTATGCCGTTAGCTTATAAATTAGAGTGAATCGACCTATTATGAAACTAGATGGTAAGAATATTATCTATGTTTTGATGATAGTTTTTTACGACAATTCAGTTTTTAAGTAGTTATACGTGTATAATAAATAGTAAATTAAAAATGCTCATAACTCACTTAAAAACTGAATTATCGTAAAAAAAACTTCCATCAAACTACAGATAATTTTCTTACCATCCATTTTCATAATAGGTCGATTCTCGAAAGTGCGCAATATTATTCTAAATGCTATATGATATGCAAAAATATGCAATAATCAACAAAATATATGAAAACAAATTATCTTGAATATTATATTACATTATTACAATATTGTTAAAAAATAATGACAAAAATCCAAAAATTAAAAAGGAAAAAATATTAATAATATTAACAAAATAAAAATGAAATAATAATAATATTCTAATGTTATACATTTAAAAACATTTGTAATTTTATTTAGTAATTGGCATGACATACAATTTTATAGTTACTGAAAACAATACCCAAAAACAATGTTTTAATTTAAAATGAAAATCATTGACGTCTATAATTATTTTAACAACTATTGTAACTGTTAGTTTTCCGTCCCCGTTAATTATATTCTATTTTAAACTATTAGTTAATTATTTTAATAGATAGTCGAAGACTAACGACGCCAGTCGTCCAGAATAACCATTCTCAGACAAATTATTGATTGTCGCCAACACAGATATAATAATCTAATATATGGTGAGTATTTTGTGTAAATATTTTTTTAAAAAAATCGTCATCGAAACTCCTGGTGACATTATGGGTGGCCACGGCCTCAAAAATGTTGAGAATCTCGCCCGCCTGACAAAGGTGGAAATCGGGGGGGGGGGAGCTTGAGGGGACTAAGCCCCCCTAAAACTTCAAGGTACACGTCTTAGACCCCCCTGGCCAACACGATTTTAAAGTGACAGAATATACAATAATTGTTATAATTGTAAAATTCATATTTAATAACTGAATTAAATAATAAATTATAACAAAATATTCTGTGAAAAATTAAATGAAATTCGTAAGATTTTACTACTTATTATCATAAGTTGGAACTATCGTAATTATGTAGTAATAATAATAAGTAAGTTTCCCGGTTTTGATGAAATGACGTATTAATATGTTTTTTTTAAACTAAATATGAAGGTTTTTACTATTAATACCACCAAAATCGAAACAATTGATAAATTTTAAGTATTTTTGTTTTTCGCCGCATATCGCATTGAGTTCTTGAGTGCTTTACATATTTTAATAAATTATTAATCATTATGTGTAAGTAATTATTTGATATTTTTAATCTTATAATATTATAATGAATAATTGATAGCTTCAAATTATTTTTATATTTTAAAATGGTTTTTTGTCAAACTAAATTTTAATTATTATCTACATTCTACACAGACATACAGTAGATACCTCATTCCTACGCACTAAACTTAGATAACTTAGATGATTTTTACTATAAAATTAATATTGGATGGTCATTATTTTTAGCTAGCGAAGCGAGTGGTTTAGTAAAATGTAGGTAATTATGTTACTAATACATTTTGTACGAGGGACCTCTTATGGATTTGCCGACTTTATATGAACCCTTTAATCCACCATTGTTTATAATTCTAAATTAAAAATGAATAACTGAATAATTTCTGTTTATAATACTTCTAAAAGATAAGGTACATCATATTTTTTGTACTTCATTATGGTCAAATTGTTTAATAATTGTCTTGTTGAAATAAATAATTGCGAGCAGCTCTAGTCCAGTAGTACCTATAGAGGTGTAATGAGCATTATATAATGCTCAGCCCCATCCCCCCATCCCCCCACAAGTAATTGCCTCAAATTACCGCTGATTCAAACTCCGATCTAATGTTTTAGATTGTCAGAAATATGTTAGAAAAAGAAGTTTTTGATAAACTGCAGTAAATAATTGAAAAGTAAAGTTATCAATTATTAATATAGTATGTGGTATGTACAATAAAGTACGTATATAAATATGTATAGTATATAGTATGTAAATATATTTTATTTGAGTCAAAATTAAAACCATGTCTTTCGGTACGATTTTACATACGATGTTACATTATATTATATATTTTAAGATTTATACCGTTCGTTTTAAGAATTGGTACTCACAATACTCGACATTATAACAATATACATATAGCGGTAGGTATATTGTCACTTGAAACTCGAACTTGATGAATATTAAGTAATATCATTTTAAATAGATATAATAATATTTTTTTATAATATTATTACAAACCATTGTAAAATAAATAGGAAGGTTACCTTTACGTAGCTTATACATTTTTGTATGTTCATTTAATTGTATATGGCATAAGGTCTGTATACTTAAAACTTTATAATGTCTTTATTTGTATTGTCGTCTCTCATGCCTCTATTCTGAGAATTTAGACGGTCACAGGGCACAGATAGACCACACGCACACACGTCATGTACACATTTTATTGTATTAAAATTTAAAATATAGAAGAAATGTTAAGGAATGTAATGTTGATGAAATTGGAAATTTAAACGAAAAATATTATATTTATATGCAATGCACCTAGTATCTACATAATAAAGATCATCTGAAAATCCGAATTCATTTATATTTATATGATTACTGGAGGAAGTTAATTAACGTTAAGTGCATCACAATCGTATACAGCTTAGGTGAGGTTAGCTTATACGCTATCAGTAATTTTAATTATTTTGAGCTCATATTATATAATTTCGTAATATATTTAATATTTAAGTTTTTTCTATACAAGTTTGTAAGTTAATTAACCGTACCAATTTTCCAACAATTATATAATTTATGTATATAAATAGATAGTCTGATAAATAATTTATTGAAAACTGTTTCTAATGAAATTCTAGTAAGAAGGTACCTGGTGCCTAATAAACTGTATTATTACAAGTAAATGATGCGATATTTAGTAATAATATTGTACATTTGAATTTACTTAACCAATTTGTACGCTACATAACATATTAACATAATTAATTAAACGATATCTGTACATAATAACACATATATACATAATAACACATATATACATATAGATACATATATTATATATTATGATTTAGGTGCCTATATTATAACTTATGTTATCATATATCGATATGTATAGTAATATTTTATGATACAGAATAATATATTATAGTAATAAGATTTCGTATTCGTCTATGACAGTGATTCCCAACCCGTGGCCCGCGAAGCTATTCCATGATCCCCGTTACAAATTTTTGATATAAAATATTATATACCTACAACAATGTGTAATAAAATTATATTATTATATATATAAATATTATATTATTACACACAACCACAACACAACACGAGGTTTTTACACGTAGGTACGTGTTGTTATTAAATAATATATAGGTATAAACAGTGTTGGAGTATCGGTTAGGTTAGGTTACTAATATCCAAAGCTATAAGATACAGCTGTTAACATAATAATTAAAAATAATAAAAATAATATACAATCTTAATGATAATTATTATATTATTATTATAATATAGATAAATAAGTATATGATATTATAGAGGGCCGTAGTTAATAAACTAGCAAACCAAAATTGATAAATTCACTATTAAAAACAGTAATAGGTATTATGAACTAATGTAAATAAATGACATTGGATCTAATGGGTAAGTATTAAATTGCTGGATCAATAAAAAATATATATTATGGTTATTGTTAGGCCCCGTTTGCGGCAGGTTCTCGGGAGTGGTTGAGTAGGGTGTTGTTCAGTGCGCGGCGGGGCCTAGTCGACAAACCTCCCTCTCCACCCCACCGCACCCCATCACATCGCTACCCTCGAACTGATGGGATGTTTTCGGCAACGTCGCCACGTTGCCTGTAGTCTTTTTGTTCGAAAACTCCAACGTCGACGAAAACCAAAGACGATAATCGTGCCCTCTACCTCTCTTCTCAGGAGTTTACCATGTCTACTACGCTATAGTACCTATTGACAATACAATATCCCGATATATTAATATGATGATAACCGTATATCACTGTTCGTATTTAACGCATGTATTTAACTACGTGTATTTAACGCTGATTTTTGTACTTTTTCCGAATATTTCAAAATCTACTGCGAAACTTTGTTCTTTTGATACCCTAGAAACGAGTTTTCTCAAATTTGAACTTCAAAATTTAACATCAAACTTCTTACGAATAATATTTACCAAATTACCCGTATGGAAAAACGTAGAAGTTATTTCGTATTTATTGTTATCCTTTTTTAGTCACAAACAATAACAATTGTATAAAAAAAAAAATACACATAAATATACATAATACACACGCACTGAGCTCACATTTCTCGGTAATCGGAAAAAAATCCCCGCAAATATAAAATATTTATATATAATTCTATATACATAATGAAATACTAATAAGTAAAACTTGCTTTAAAATTAAAATATGATAAAAATCCTATGATATTGCCTTTAAATTTTATAAGCGGTCAATTCACTGTAATTTTTAAACTAACGTGATCTGCTGAGCGTAGCCTTTATCGTTTTTTTGATAAATATTTTATTTTTCATATTTAAAATGACTTAAATATTTATATATGATATGACCGTGTAAGTGTTTTTGTGGAGACACAGGATATTATTTACCGTTTCCACTTTATGAAATGAACAACTTTTCAAGAATAGCTGGTCGATTTCGCATACGATTAATTATACTGTTTCCGATCAGACATCAAAATTATATTTTAATAAATAAATATGTTTGACTATTAAAAGTATCCAAATGATACTTTAATTTTACAGTTTAATCTAGACAAATTTGTTCTTCGGAGTTGTCCAAAATTACCTCACACTAATTATAAATAACTGTAGTGTCATTACTTTTTCCCGTTTAGATAATGTTATTACTTATTAGTTATTATTACTTATAATAAAATTTAAATTTCATCTCGTATAGATGATAAACGAAATTATCACAAGCTGTAAAATCTAATATAATGTAATTTTATAAAATAAAGATAATTTCAATTTGGTATTTAATACAATACAAAATAATTTGTGAAACGTAACAAAATTATGACGTGATTAATAATAATTCTTTAATCAATACAATTAATAATCGTAATATATTCTATAATATACAGTGATTAATAAATTATACTATAAACTATAAGTAAGCATATACTTATATAGATAACTATAATATTTGTTTGAATAATAAATTGTGTACAGATATAAAAATAATAATTTTTTACTCGTGATAGTGCTGGAGGAGTATATTATATATTATTTTAAAACCACGATATAGATAATACGCTCGCTGAGTCACTTTCCAGTTTCGTGGACATTTTTTAGCTATTTTATGATGGCATATGAAAAATTATTAAATATAACGTTGTTGACACAAAAAAATATCCTATGTCCCAAATTTATGATTTTGAGGTTTTGGTATCAGAAAAAAAATTTGCTATTTATGGATAAAACCTCCAATGTGCTATCTGCATTATAGAATTAGATAATGAAAAGTAATAAATACATTTTCCTGACAAAAGTACAAAAAGTACAAAAATTGGGTAAATAAAAAAGGAAAAAATATTAATAATATTAATAAAATAAATATGAAATTATAATAATAATATTTTTATTAATTATATTTTACGTTACACGTACCTACTTATTTTTTTTTAATTTTTGTTGTTTCAAAGTAGTTCACTTGATCAAATATATACATTTATAATCTATGATATTTATGAAAATAAAACCATTTTATACATTTTATATTTTACTTGATAAAAAAAATTTCATAATAAATAATAGATAATAATTTAATTATTCAATTCAATATTATTAGTCAATAATTAATTTTAAAAAAAAAAATGGGGGGAAATGTCCTACTACACCGAAAATATCCGAGGAATAATAAATTTGGTGTCCTACTTCCCAGCATACATTATCAAATTTAATCATTTCCTCGAGTTTAAATCTTTTAACTATCATACAACATTAAATATTAAAAAACCAAATGACTTAGGTATATAGGTAAAAAATTAAAAATAATATTAAAAAACAAATCATACAACTATTATACAAAAATCAATTCAGGTGTATAAATAAAAACTTATACGGACGAGATTATCATGTTTTATCGATATTCAACGATATTTAATACCATACTATTGCTGATCAAACATTAAAAATTAAAACATTTTGAACTGAAAATGTCGTTATATGGACGTGTGTGATAAGCAACAAGCTATTTACCTTTTGGGCAGAAAAGAACAGATAGTTAAAGTATCCATCATCATAGCGCTGTCATAATAGGTACATAGTGCACGTTCTATTCAAGTGTTGGTATTTTATCTATAAAAATATATTTTAGATTCTGAGCGGAGCGAGGAAGTTAGTGATTTTTCAGTGGTGTTTAGGTATATATTATGTTTTTATTGTTATTCAACTCGATATCATTTTATGTGTGATATATTATATATATTATATTTATATTAACACATCGATTTCTCATAGAATGATTTTCTTATTTTGTTGTAATTCAAAAACGTATAACCGTAGCCCGTTGGTAATACATTATTATTGTCGTCTGAAAGCTAACTGGGTAGTTTTGGGTAACATGTATATATCGATTTAAGGACCGATTCGTCCTTTTTTTGGTAACAATACACGCTGTTGAAGCCAGCTGCAGCTGCACATTCCGACGGCAGACCCCCCCCCTCCCATATTATATGGTATCAAGAAGATACTCTCGGGGATATACGATGGTCCTTTTTAGTTAAACGGTTGTGTACGATTTCTCTACCTTTGCCTTAAAAATATTATGAAAGCGAGTGCAACGTTGCCAACATGTACTACTAAATTTATTTTAATTTAAAATAATCTATACTATAAAACTAACAATTCTAAAAACAGATTTGAACTTGTCGTCAAGTCAACTTGAAATCAACTTTCCCACATTTTTTATATGACCTATCCTCCAAATTCCGAAAAACGTTATATTAAAAGAGTAATTAAAAAATTGTCGTATTTCAATTTTGGAGAAGTTAAAATCAAAAAAGGTGGATAAGTAGATGTCGCTCTGCCGTACAGTAGGTTACAAGTGTGTTACTGTAATGGATGGTGTGTAATTTGAATTCAATGATATAATACCATTGTATAAGAAAAACGATTCTGAGCGAAAACGGTCCGTCAGCCTATGATATGACCAAGTAAATTTGATGATATAATTGTGAATTAAGTAATTTATATGTAAACTATTTACATGGAGCCTTGTTTTAAATTTCCAATCCTTAGCTATAAAAGTTGAACATTTTATACATTTTTAACTACAAAATAATTATTAAATTTAAAATTTGAAATAAATATTCACGCTTTTTTACCCAACAAATAAAATTTTATTGATATTTATAGAAAAAAAAACTAAAAAAATTGAAAACTCACAATGTCCGTATACAGCTCAAAAAGAGTAAAAAAATTTTTAAGATCTTATCGTGTATAGAAAATTCAAATATAAACATTCAGTGAGATTTTCAAGTATCTACAGTCATTCGTTTTTAATTACAATAAAATAAGAAAATTGTTACAAGAGAAATCTAGTAAATATCAAATGTTGTAAAAATATGAATTTCAAACGCTCATAAAAATTTAATTTGACTTTCTTGTAGACATTTTTTTTTTTGATAAAGGTAGACAAACTTATGAGTATAACGTATATAAAAATTCTAAATTTATTGAAAATCCAATATCCAAAACAAAATAAAAAAGGTGGGTAAGTGGATGTCGCTCTGCTGTACAGTAGGTTACAAGTGGGTCACTGTAATGGATGGTGTTGAATTTGAATTCAATTCTATAATATCATTGTATAAGAAAAACGATTCTGAGCGAAAACGGTCAGTCAGCTGCCTATGGTATTACTAATATGTGATAATATTATTGTAAATTAAGTAATTTATATATTGACCTATTAACGTAGAACCTTGTTTTAAATGTTCAATCCTTAGCTATACAAGTTGAATATTTTATAAATTTTTCAACTACAAAATAATTATTACATTTTAAATTTGATAAATTTTGTCAAAATTTGAACTTTAAATGCTTATAAAAAATAACTGTACCTATGAGTTTTTAATATTTTTCAACTACTATACTAAAAATATATCAGGAATCTTGTATTAAATTTTCACGCTTTTTTACCCAACAAATAATATTTTAATGATATTTATAGAAAAAAAACTAAAAAAAATTGAAAACTTACATTGTCCTTAAACAGCTCAAAAAGATTCAAATTATTTTCAACATTTTATCGTGTATAGAAAATGCTAATATAAACATTCAGTAAAATTTTCAAGTATTTACAGTCAAAGGTTTTTTAATTACATAAAATAAGAAAATCGTTACAGGAGAAATCGAGTGAATATTAAATGTTGTAAAAATATGAATTTCAAAGGCTCATAAAAATTAAATTTGACTTTCTTATTGACATTTTTTTTTTTGATAAAGGTAGTTAAACTTATGGATAATCTTGTAATACATTTTCAAATATTTTATTGAAAAAGAAAGATTTTTATGAATTCTCAACTCAAAATAATTTGTTAATTTTAGTGATTTTTCCGTATTTTGTCAAGATTTGAACTGTAATGCTTATAAATAAAAACTGTGACTAAGGATTTTTAATTTTTTTCATCTGCCTTTAAAACAATAACCTAGAATAGCCTTCTATTAAATTTTCAAGCTTTTTTACTCATCAGATAAAGTTTTATTGATATTTATAGAAAAAAAAACTAAAAAAAATGGAAACTGAAAATGTCCGTAAACAGCTAAAAAAATTTTAAAATAAATGGAAAATGCTATGGTGTATATAAAATGCTAATATAAACATTCAGTCAAAATTGCATGTTTATACACGTTCATTTGTTTTAGAGTTACACCAAAAACCAAAATCGATTTTCTCAAAAACAGATTTTGCGTAAAAACATCAATTAATTTTTCTGATTATTAGTTCCAATAAGGTTTTAATCAAATGGCTATTTTAAAAAAACTGATATTTTGTAGACATTTTTCAGATAAGAATATTGAATATTTTATTGGTACAAAAAAACTAAAAACCTTTAAGTGTGTCATAGGTATTATTAGGTACCTATGTTGAAATATTAAGTAGCAAATATATTTAATGTAAAAAGTCAAATATTTACTTTATTTTTAATGAATAAATTGAGAAATACCATTTATACCACTCTAACTTCCCCATTGTTTTTAATACTTTAATTTTGTATTGATAAAACTCCACGTCATTTGGAAGACTTTTTCTTTCTATCAGCTTTCTAAGAACTGAATCTTTTTTTGTAATGGGCAAGAATGCATACCATTTTTTTATCCAGCTTGTTGATACAGCCTCAATTGTATTTTCATCAATAAATACAACAACTGATTTTTTCATTTTTTCACCTATTCATTATGACTTTTATATTTTTTAATCAGAATATATGATACTATTTTAAGTAAATAATATGATATTTATTATTAATTTAGATATTTCATCAATCAATAAATTATACATATTATACAGTACGACAATTATTAATACAAATCAAACAATAAAATGTTACCTATTTAATGTAAAAGAAATATTTACAATATTATTAAAACATTATATGTAATACCTATTATAATGTGATTTAACAAAGTAAATTTTTAAAATTCAAACAATTAAATTTGTTCATCTAATTCTAATATTCATATGAATGAATAATTGGATATGCAATACTGTTATTAAGATTATCAAATATTATCATATATTTACAAAAATGCGTGTGTTCAATATCTATAGCACTAAAATTTGTTGATAAATCATCAACTATAGCATTACCTAATTTTAAGCTATCGATAGGTTTACAAAAAATGATCCAACCTGATTCAAAATTCGAATTAATATATTTTAAATTTAAATAATTACTTACTTACCAAAATAGGTACGATGAGAAATTTAGTACCTAAATCAGTAAAGCGCAGCGGTTGTAACTTTATAGGTAGGTACTCTGAACGGAAACCAGGAACGACAGAACCTTGACTATGGGAGTCGTAACTATCGGCAGTCATTCGAGTAGATCCACGACACTAATCATAATAATATATAACTTGCAGGAAAATAACGAAAGAATATTATAGAATTTTAGAATTAGTATAATATTATTTTATTATTAATCACTCAAATATAATACACAGAATCCTGGTTGGCGTAATGGCATCTGAAACTCTGGCGATTATCACGAACAACCCAAAGGTTAACGAATAGTTCAATAATCAAAGTCGAAATGCCGAATGCTGTAGAATACTGTTGTGTAATATTACGAAAAGCCAGTTTAATTCTATTTTGGTCTCCCTATAACAATTTTCTGATTGGACAAGATAAGCCATAAACCCATAACTGGCAGCTGCCGCACCGACTACCACTGATGGGCGATGCCGATAGAGACTTGGAGTATATTATTATGGTTGTCGGCTCTGTCCACTTACCACGGTTATCTGCTTCTGATAACAATAACACCTATATTATTATTGAAACTATTAACTCATCCTCACGATGCGTACTATACGCTTTGTGTCATCTCTTTATTCTGTTTATACTTTATCTGTTTACATCTGTTTATTCTTGAACACCAGCTCTCGCTAATTAAACTGTAGTATAATAGTATACTACTTTTTGTAGAATGGTAACGAACGAGTCGTATAAACTGCTTGTGGTATACTTACTATCACGTAGATAAGACTGATAACAGTTACAGTTTATAATACTAGCGGACAGTTATATTGTGATAATTACGTAATAATAATCATGATTCATAAACTAATTAAAATAATTTTGGTATATTATTATTATAATAAGTAGCAATATGCCTACCATAATATTATGCTACTTATAACACGTATTTCTAGTCGCTAATAGATATTTTACCTAATACATTATTATATTAACTATAATAATATGAAGATCTTTTTTTCATCTGTAGATAAGGACATACCTAATTGTTGTATTAAAATGTTTTTCATTTTCTTAGTTAGCCTATAACTTTTTTTTAAATACTGAGTAAGAGTTCAAAATATATTATTATATATATTATATATATATTATTGTGAATTCTTGGATTTCTTTGAACACGTTGCTGGTGTTGTGCAAATAAATTAGCTAACTCGTCGAAATTATAGTTATTATTATATTTTCAAATCGGTACAAATGAAATAAAATTAGAACTTTAAGTAGGTACTTTTTTAAACGTTTGGAATACGACTACGTATGAATTACCTATTTTGCAAATATAGTGACGTGGCGTGCAGATATATCTATATATCCAATAAGTTATAAAATATATATTGTATACAATTATTGAAGTTAATAAAATATTAATTAATACGATATTATATCTATAGAGGCATACAAAGTAGTCAAACGTTTTAAATTCATTCGACTTTTAATTCGCTGGCGTGTCGTATGATATTGAAGAATATAAGAAATAATAAAAATCTTTCGACAATTCCTTGATGTCGTATACGACTATTATTAGATCGCGCAGTTCGAAGATTGTGTAAGGTCTTTCCAGTTTCAACGATGTCGATTATCGATAACGACGATTAACACAGTTATATCTATTATTTAGATATGTGCATTGCGCGTGTTACACAATCATTGAAATTTAGTACAATTATATAATATAATAATTTTAAGTAATAAAAATTATAAGACACCAAATACGTCAAACGCGATTATATACATGAAAATATAATATAAAAATTAATATTTTTCAATTTTGTATCAATTATATTTAAGACTAACTACATATTATACTTCAACTAAAAAGTAGCACATCAGTAAATTACTAGCAAATAATTTTAAATGGTGTGTTCATTTAGGCTAGGAAAACTCATGTAAAATAATATTTTAATTTATTATATATATTAAATTTATTGATATGGAAAAACATAGACATTACATTACGATTATGTTACGATAATATTATAAAAATCTAGTCCTAGTGAGAAATTTGGGACTGGTTTCACTCCAATATAATTCAAAATTTTAACTTAAGCGTTTATTAATAATTATGACATTCTAGATGTTGTCATAAAATTAAAATATAAAATGTAAATTTATACTAACTGGACACAACTATTATTAACAATAAATTATTGCTTTAAGAAATTGAATGAATATTACAGTTACATATTATATTTATAACAATTAATGGTACTCGTGATATTAATGATACTATATACATTATACAATATATAATATGTTACATAGGTAGGTTAATTATGTTATTAATAATATACATACTTCATTTTATCGGAAGAAATTACACATTTACACACTGATTACAAGCAAAATAATAAATGTATAACTATTAACTAGGTATACAATATGTTTTCATTGTTGTAAGTAACAGAAAACAATGATAACCACGTCATTCATTGGACTTTGATCACTAACAGGACGTTATGAGTCAATAGTCATTGGGTACTATACGGCTATTATACATTTATAATGGACGAAACCAATACATATTTTATTTGGATATAATAATATATTAATATAATAAGCTGTACTATGTAGGTTCAATATTTATCAGTGAATAGTATTTATTTCCATTGTTTGCATAGCACACGAATCAAAATTAATTAAAAACGGATTTTTGATATTTATACGATTATAATATTGTTCTACAAAATGAATGCTACAAAATGTAATTAAATTAAGTCTTTACTAAAAACTATTTCAATTATTGACAAAAATTATAAGAGCCTATTATGTTACAATATTATTTAAGTCAATAACATTTTTTTGTACATGGAACTGATTGGTAATTTCATTTTAATAAAGCTGGCATTAAGCTAAATAATTGGTAACATCGTTTTATGGAAAACAAATATCTACCTACTGAGGTTTTAAGAATTCTCATTATATGCGCAGCTGGTTGTAATTTAAAAATATATATAAGTTAAATTTTTTTGTACACGGAACCGATTGGTAATTATATTTTAATACAGCTGGAATTAAGCTAAATAGTTCAGTAAATAGTTTTATCGAAAACAAATACTGATGATTTACACAGGCAAACGAAACCGAGCAATGACCAAGAGAATGCGCTGTTAGGTGTTTTCGTGATCCGCAAGCACGCGACGTTTAAGCCGCGCCCACTACACATTGTCGGCTGCCGGCCGACAATTGTGCTCATTCGGGAGCGATGTTTATTATTTTCTCAACCTTCGTCTATAACGGATCGAGTAAATACAATGCACACACGTCGTACAATTATGCCACATTGCTGCCGTAATATTTTTGATATTCGCGCGTACCTATTCGGCTTGTATTTATTGCTTTATTAAATACTTACTTCATAAAAAATATATTTAATACAGTAAATAATATCTAGTTTATAACTGTAACATAAACGAATATTACCGAAATATCTAAATATTATTTTTTAGTAGGTTAATTAATTGAATATATTATTTTACGTTATACTACTACCACATAGGTATATTTTATAAATTAAATTTTTTGCGTATTTCTAAACATTAAACATTTTTCACACATCAGTCATCTATTATTTATAAGGTCCTACTTTTCTACCTATCTTACAATAATTTGAAACCTACGATTTACTAATATGTACTAATAAGTAATAAGTAATACTAATAAGTAATGACAAAGATATTATGAATTAGGTACGCATGTATTCAATAATATATTTATTAGTTTGTAATTAATAAATAAAACTCTTGTTTACTTTAATATGCATACCGATACCAATACAATAAAAAAAAAATTTTTTGAAAGGAAATAAATTGGTCATGGAAATATAATTAGATACAGTTTATAATGCCAGTAATAACTAATAAAGTTATAGGTATTTCTTATTTTTATTTATAAAACTGTATGTAGGTACCACACTACTAGTTATTTTACTTGGCTTTCTCTCGTTCTCGTATATCACTTTTTAGCATTCTAGTTGGGTAAAGTGGTTGTACTATTTCCGATAGTAAACATTGTAAATAAAATCTAAAACAAATAACATTAAAAATATTTTATGTTACAGTGTTATAGTATAAGTCTGAATTGTAATTATTAACTATACATTTATACTTTACTTACGCTTTAAGTTTATGAACCATTTTAGATTCCCAAAATGTAGAATTATAAAGAATTGTTTCGATGTTTGTCCAATTATTCGTGTGCACAACAAAATAACACAATTTTCGACGACTGATATGTAACTGCCCCATAATTTGGTAGTAATATGCATGTTCGGTTTTTAATTTTATTTTATTATTCACAAGACTGCAGTATTGTAACTAAAAATGCATATTACATATTATATATTATATATATATTTCTAATTATTATTAAATAATATTTCATTCATCATTGGAACGTACAAATAACTTACAAGATTATTGTTGACCACTTCTATAGCACTAGTAGTATCTTTAGCAACATATGGGCATTTGATTTCAACTACAGCATAGTTTTCAATTAAACCATCTATAAAAAAAAATTTTTGGTTAAAATATTAAAAAAAATAAAGGATATACCTTTTATTTTTATCAAAATGCAAGGCAATAAAAAAAGTGATTTACCAGGACTCACTCGCTGCTAAATATGGATCATTAGGATCAATGATCAAACCACAAATTTCAATTTTTTTTTTTATAATTAATTCCGCTTTTTTACGTGCGATGTCTTCTACTCTCGTCCGTATTTTAGCGATTTTGACTGAGCACTTGGGGCGTAAAGTATGTTATACACTGTATTTTTGCATGATGTGTTGGCACGCATTTTACAATTTTGTCCAAAGCGCGATGCTGTAAGTCTTATTTTTCTTTCATAAAACCATTTTTCATTGTTACTTTGATCTCGGGTATCGATTTCAACTTGTTTAAAATTGACATCATTCAATGATGTCAGAAACATTAATTTTTTGGTTTCCAATTCTTCTGCTGTCAAAATTTCTATGAGAGGTTCAGCTAAACCATAATCGGCATCTGGTCCATATTAACGCGGCTTTTGGTACCTCCGCTCATTCGGAAATAATTTTATTTTATTTTTCGTGTTTTTTCGAATCCGATCAATATTTTTCATAAATTTTTTTCCAAACATCCCTATAAAATAATTATAATAAAAAAGTGGGCAAGTATAGGAAAATGCTCTGATGCGAAGTAGGTGTCAATTGTATCTCGTAATTTGTCATTGAGAATATGTCACTGCGATAAAAAGCAACATTTTAATTCAACAATAAATCATTGTATACAATAAAAAAACAACTCTGAGTGGAAACGGCCTATCTTTTTCGTAATCTAACGATTAGTATAAAGTATAATATAAGAAAAATGCACAAGTAGTAGGCACCCTCACACAGACTTGGATAAGATACTGTTTAAATGTATGTCCAATGCATATTCCGGATAATTAAAAAAAAAGTATTCAAAATATATATTCGAATACTTTATGATGATAGTATTGCGGATTCCCTAAGTATTTGGAATACTTAAAAAAAAAGTATTCCAAATATACCTAAATGCAATTTATACGGAATAATAATGAAATAGTTTATAAAATTGACTGAACGTTAAAATAATAGGTACCTACCTATTCAAAAAATACTGTATTAAAATATTTGTAAAAACTAAAAAGTAGTTAAAAATTCGGAATACTATCCAAGTCTGCCTAAACATTATGTATTTATCAAATATACTAGTGAATAAACAAACCTGGACTATTATTATTTGCCATTTTCTTATGTATTTTTCGTAAAAACTGGTTCGAATTGAATGAAATCACCGCTGCTTCAACTCTCGTGTTATAACTTCTACGACCTGAAAAGTTTAACCTTTTTCCCGCCACATGCTTATTTATAATTGCATTGAATTGCTCGCATATATTATTTGTTTTGTTTTCAATTAGGCTCTCTGCATTTAGTACTAATCTGGAAATGCAATTTTTCATTTCTCTCAATATACCACCGTTTTCGGCTTCTGGGATTAAATTTATTGCAGAATTCGATTTTGACCCAGTACAAAAGTAAGCCGCACAATTTGAATGGTGCCCTAATCGGTGATATAGATAATTGTCTAAATCTTTTCGAAGGCCTATAAATGTGCACCTTCGAATGTATCATTGCAGTCTAAACTGAAGGTTTGGTCAAAATCTGAACTATAAATGATTATAAAAAAGGTAGGTAAGTGGATGCTGTACAGTTACAAGACGTGGCTCACTGTAATGGATGGTGTTTAATTTGAATTCAATGATATAATATCATTGTATGAGAAATACGATTCTGAGCGAAAACGGTCAGTCAGCCTATGATATTACTAAGTATATTTGATGATATTAAGGTGAATAAAGTAATTTATATATAAACTATTTACGTGGAACCTTGTTTTAAATTTTGAATCCTTAGTTTTAAAAGTTGAACATTTTATAAATTTTTAACTACAAAATAATTATTAACTTTTAAAATTGATAAATTTTTTCAAAATTCGAACTTTAAATGCTTATAAAAAAAAAAAAATTGTGCCTGTCGCTTGCCACTCGATGCCATCTGACATTAATTTTGTATTATTATGTTCTGTACAAATATACCACTTACCTGGCTGTGGCTCAAGTTTTGAACATTCAACACTGTTTGATATTTTGTTCGGATTTTTAAGCATTTGTATTGCTTCTCGTAAATTAACTTTTAACCGATTGGTCAATACATATAAATGATGTGGTTGATTATTTGTTTTAAACATATTTGTAACTTTGTAAGTATATAAATGTTTAAACAATAAAAATTACAGATCAAAGTTAATAATATATTCACTGTATTTGCATATTACAATGTCACATTTGACTTATATCTACTTACATCGCGCGTCACGTATCAACTAAATACACTAATGAAACTAGAACAAGACGTTCGACGGACGCGTCCTGATATTCATAAACAAACTAAATCAAAGTCATGACATTTATTGTAATTATAAAACATAGATAGTGTGTTGGACGATGCTGCAACCGTGGGATCTGCTGAATAAGAGTTTTTGTTTGTGACACGGAGCACTGTCGTGACAACACACAAACCCGAATCAAGTCAGTCGGTCGTAGTATTACCAGTGAGTAGTGACACTGGTCCAGTGTTAGGTCAACAATTTGTAGCTATAATTATAATTTTTAAATACCAATTTCATAACAAACACAGTAATTATATCAGTGCTGAGTATAGCAGAGCTGCTGTGAATACTTGTAATTTTTGAGCAAATAACTGCCTCTTGTGAAATACGAACATAGAGTTACTTATTATTTACATTTATATTTTTTTACACCTATCATACTTGTTGCAATACAATATAGTCAAATACCTATAGTGTAACGTCAAACTACTAAACAAAGTAAGTACCAATATTATAAATTCATATTGATTTTTTTTTCTATTATTAATAATATTATAATTGTGTTAAATGTTCATCAGAGTATTACAATGAAAATGGATGTCTGGAACTTGATTTGTCGTACCATGCTATTACAGTTTCTGCTGATCAATCATATTATATCCAGTGAAAATCAAGACAATGCATTTTTCAACCTCACTCTTACCACCAATAGTCCGGGGTTACAGTACGAGATATTAGGGGAAGGTAAATTATGTAAAAGTAGTTGGACCATTAATACATTTATAGATTTAAAATATTTAATAAATAGCCTTAGTGATATAAGGAGTATGGTAAAAACAATTGACACATATGCAATTAATAACACTTACCAAATAACTATAAATAACTTAGAGAAGCATTTAAAAAAAATAAATTTAGATATACAGGTAATTAGGCAAATGGCTAGGTATAGAAAAAAGGTTAAGCGATCATTTGAGTCTGGAGGTTCGGCACTACAGTGGATGTTTGGTATTGCCGATGCTGACGATGTACGGAGGTATGATAGTTCGATTAACAAATTAGAGAATGATCAAAAAGATATGATACACATAGTTCAAGACCAAGTCTCTATTTTAAGGAGCACAATAACAAATTTCAATGAGACCATAACAACATTTAATGACAATAAATTGTTATTTGACAAAAATATTAAAAAAATTGAAACCACTATTAACAACATAAATATTGAATTAATAGACGAAAAAAAACAAATTATTGTTCTAAGATTAATATCCCTAATTGAAAATAATATATTTGAATTAGATATATTTGTAACGAGGTTACAAAGAATGATATCAAACGTTCAAACAAATAAATTAGATGTTTCTATAATTACACCAGATCAGTTGTTGTCAGAAATAAAACAAATAGAAAATATTCTACCTGAAAATTTACAAATCCCTATCAAATTTAATGAAAATAATATACAAGAAATATACAAAATATTACATATAGACCTTCACCCAATGAACGATAGAATAATATTTTCAATAAAAATTCCACTATGCATCGGCGAAATTTTCAAATTGTATTACATTATACCAATATACGTTCCAATTAATGAACACGGGCAATTTATACATATCGCTGAAAATCCAACGTACTTATTAACAGATGATGTAGTGACAAAATATTTTATTTGGTCAAATATCAATAACTGTTTAATAGTTTCCGACATTTTTGTTTGTGGTTTCAATGAAATGTTACACAATAGTGATACTGATCCCACTTGTGTAACAGAAATATTAAAAAAGGTGGGCAAGTGGATGTCGCTCTGCTGTACTGTAGGTTACAAGTGGGTCACTGTATAATGGATGGTATTAAATTTGAATTCAATGATATATCATTGTATAAGAAAAACGATTCTGAGTGGAGACGATATGTCAGTCTAGGTATAAGACATATTATACACTTATCTATGGTATTAAAAAAAAAATTGACCTATAATAAATTCCAAATTAATCATATCACAATATCCATTAGGTACATATAACGCGTTATACATCAACAACAAACCGTGATACTATCATCATAATATATCGATGAAAATATTACAAATTAGAAGTTTCAAGTGCCCACGAATAATATTATACAATCACAACAAAATAACTAAAATAGTTATTCTAGGTTTTTATGTAATTTCGTCCAAATTTGAACTTAAAATGACTATACAAATAAACTGTGCTTGTGTATTTTTTAGATTTTTTGGTAACCGAATTATCTATTTACATGGAATCTTGTTTTAAATTTTCAATCCTTAGCTATAAAAACTGAACATTTTATAATTTATTAATTACAATGGTTGATAATTTTCGAGATTTTGATAAATTCTGTCCAAATTTGATCTTTAAATGCTTATAAAAAAAAACTGTGCCTATGTATTTTCAATATTTTTCAACTGCTATTGTAAAAATATATCAGGAGTCTTGTATTAAATTTTTACACTTTTTGGCCCAACAGATAAAACTTTATTGATATTTATAGAAAAAAAAACTAAAAAAATTGAAAACTGAAAATGCCCGTAAACAGCTCAAAAAGTGTCAAAATATTTTCAAAATTGTATGGTGTATAGGAAATGCTAATATAAACATTCAGTGAAATTTTCATGTATCTACAGTTATTCGTTTTTGAATTACAAGAAAATAAGGAAATCGGTACATGAGAAATCGAGTGAATATCTAATGTTGTAAAAATATGAATTTAAAACGCTCATAAAAATTTAATTTGACTTTCTTGTAGAAATTTTTTTTTTGATAAAGTTAGACAAACTTATGAGGAATCTTGTATTAGATTTTAAAATCTTAGATTTAAAAAGAAAATTTTTTATGAATTTCTAACTCAAAATAATTTGCAAATTTTCGTGATTTTTCCGTATTTTTTCAAGATTTGAACTTTAAACGTGTATAAAAAAAAACTGTGACTAAGGATTTTTAATTTTTTTCATCTGCCTTTGAAACAATAACCTAGGAGCCTTCTATTAAATTTTCAAGCTTTTTTACCCAACAAATAAAATTTTATTGATATTTATAGAAAAAAAATTTAAAAAAACTGAAAACTGACAATGTCCGTAAACAGTTCAAAAAAAGTCAAATTATTTTCAAAATTGTATTGTGTATAGAAAATGCAAATATAAACAACCAGTGAAAATTTCATGCATCTACGGTCATTTGTTTTAGAGTTACACCAATAACCAAAATCGATTTTGTTAAAAATCGATTTTGCGTAAAAATTCCCGTTTTTCCTTAATTTTTCTTTTGTTCTTCACATCGCTTTTGAAAACTACTGGGAAATTAAAATTTTGACCTCCCCAATGCACCAACGATATTCACTTTCCCATCGAACAAGATACTGAAGTCGAAAATCGAAGCATTATTTCGACTACTTATCGTGTACACAGACACAAAAATAAAAAAATAAAAAAAAAAAATTAAAAAAAAAACACACATCATTGTAAAATCAATACATTCATCGTTTCACTCAGAATCTAAAATTCTTTAACTAAACCTACGCAATGTGATACTTATATCACGGAATTTAAAAAAGAATTATGGTACCCATCGTTTTTCAAAAATAATTGGTACTTTGTGTGTGAAAAGCCTACAACAATTACAATAATTTGTAATAATCGATCTTTTATTCGTAAAATTACATTGAAAAGTTCTGGCAAATTATTTCTGAAAGCTGGGTGTCAAGCTCATACTTCTAAAGGCGTATTAATAACAGAGCAAACAGTAGAATCGTCTTTTGCAACACTACCTTTAGAGTTAAGTATTTTAAATGATTCATGTTGCAATATTACACTTAATCAACGTTATCCAAAACCAATTCATTTAGATGAAATAAAAAATTTAAAATTCGACAAAGAAGCTTTTTTAAAAATCATTTCAAAGTTAAATACACAAGATGAATTACTAAATTCAATATTATTAAATAAGACGTATGAATTTGTATATACAAACAAATATTTAATCATTATAATAGCTGTTATAATATTATACGCGAGTCTAAAATTCTGTATAAAAAAAAAAAAAAATATTTCAGCTTTAGAAAATATAAATTTAGGCTATTGTCCTGTGCCCATTGCTCCACCAAAACACTAAACTTTACTTTATAATTTATAATTACATTTATACATGTAAATTTAAATCTCTTATACATTTTTTCATACTAATAGTAGGTAGTTATACTTTATTTTTTAAGAATACAGATTTTATCGTATCCACGCATTTGTTAAATATAAGTCTTAGAAATTTAAATGATTTATGTGTATTTAATATTTAATTTATTTAATATTTTAATATTTATATAATAATTTATAGTTATTTGTACAGTTAATAATTATGTAATTATTTAGTAATTTAAACGATTATAATATGACATTTCGTTAGTAAATAGTAATAATTAAATATTTGTAATTTGTGTACAATACGTTCAATAAATGTTATAACATTTGAATTAATTTTGTTTATTTTTTTTTTTTACAAAATACTCCGATACCATAGTTTATATTTTAATTATTGTAATAATAATTTATTCATTCAAACGATTATAATATAATTATTATATGACATTTAATATTAATTTTTTTTTATATAATTATTAATTATTCCGATATCGCAATAATTAGTATTTTTATCATACCTAAATAGTTCGATAATTCAAGTAATACGGTTTATTGAAGCGGTTTACAGCAAAACTACGTATTACAAAAATTGTAGAGAAGAACTTTTTTAACAATCGTAAGAAACCCGAATTTCGATATTTTTATAAATTAGTTGAATAATTAATCGATAAAAAGTTAAAAACCGTGTTAATTTACCATGTGATATTGGACGATTGGAATACGATATCAAAAATCGGATTTCTTACGATTGTTAAAAAAGTTCTCGTCTACAATTTTTATAATAGGTAGTTTTGTTGTGAACCGCTTCAATAAGCCGTATTACATGAAGAACAAAAGTATAGTTTTTATTTGTATAAAATTCGAATACGAAGAGGGCGCACTATAGAAGACAAAATATGGCATAAAAACATGGTTTCGTAATTCCAGTAATACGGCTTATTGAAGTGGTTTACAGCAAAACTACCTATTACAAAAATTGTAGAGAAGAACTTTTTTAACAATCGTATGAAGCCAGAATTTCGATATTTTTGTTAATTAGTTGTATAATTAATTGTTAAAAAATTAAAAACCTTGTTAATTTACTAAGTGATATTGGACGATTGTAATACGATATCAAAAATCGGATTTCTTACGATTGTTAAAAAAGTTCTCCTCTACAATTTTTATAATAAGTAGTTTTATTGTAAACCGCTTCAATAAGCCGTATTACTTGAAGAACAAAAGTATAGTTTTTATTAGTAGGTATGAAATTCGGATACGAATACAAAATATAAAACCGAACAAAATTAAATAATATTATTTTGTCATGATTTCATGAAATATAATATAATAATCATTTTCTTATCTGGGTTATTTATAAACTATGTACGGGCGCACGGCTGCGATAGAAAACCCGTTTTGACCTATGGTGCGGTACTGCTGTTATCGCGCGCGGGGTGGTGGTATGAACACCTAGTATCGAGCGCTGCCGCTGCCTATAATGGGCGCAGCACATGACGAGCGTAATTAAATGTTTTTTTACCGAAAAACATGGTTTTGTAATTCCAGGAATACGGCTTATTGAAGCGTTTTACAGTATAAATACCTATTACAAAAATTGTAGAGGAGAATTTTTTCTAGAAACGTAAGAAGCCCGATTTTTGATATCTTGTTCCAATCGTCCAATATCGCATGGTAAATTAACACGTTTTTTTAAACTTTTTATCAATTAATTATTTTACTAATTAATAAGAATATCGAAAATCGGGCTTCTTACGTTTCTAGAAAAAATTCTCCTCTACAATTTTTGTAATAGGTATTTATACTGTAAAACGCTTCAATAAGCCGTATTCCTGGAATTACGAAACAATGTTTTTATGCCATATTTTGTCTACCATATTTTGGTGTGTAGCGTCCTCTTAAGAATTGTCATTAAGAGGACGTCACACCCGCGTATGTTGTCTCCGTCTTACAAACGTGTAACATACCAAATTTACTTTCAGAAATTCACGTTTTATGCCATTAAGTTAAAAATTAGAGTGAATCGACATATTGTGAAACTGCATGATAAGAACATTGTGTGTGTTTTGTTGAAAGTTTTTTTTACGATAATTCAGTTTTTAAGTGAGTTATGCGTGTATAATACATATAAATTTAAAATGTTCATAACTCAGTTAATATTTAAGCTGACGGTAAGTACGTAAATTTCTGAGCGTAAATTTGGTATGTTACGTGTTTGATAGACGGTATATTACCAAAAAGTTCTAGGAAAAAAAATCCGAGTAAAAAAGTCCGTGGTTAAAAAGTACGAAGTATAAAAAGTGAACGGTGAAAAAATTTGAATTGTTAAAAGTCTGGTACATATAATAATTACCCTGATAGAAATTTTGTAATGATAATATTATAACCACGAATAATATTATTAAAATGTTATAATAATATTATAATCACGAATAATATTATTATAATGTTATAATAATATTTTTAGTCAATCATTTGCTATCAGGGTAGATAAAAGGAAAATACTATTTGATGCACAATCAAAGTTCCAATTAATATTATTATAAACTGTAACTAAATTATTTAGGTACCTGAAAAAATTAATTTTTTTTTAAAAATATTATCTTTTTGACGACAGTAAGTTAATTAAACTGATATCAGTTAGGTTAGGTAATACTAGATAAACATAATTATCATTGAATTTCTTTTGTTAAATATATCATATTTTATACGGCGATACTAATACTTAATTAAACATATTTTTTTGATTTTTTTATATAGGTAATGATGCTAAGTACATAATATTATTATAATAATTGTTTTTTTTTTTAAATATAGAATATTTTATATGGCAATAGTTAATTCAATTAAAAAATCATTATCATTATAATATATTATGTATATTTTATTTGTGTGTAATTATTATTTCAATTTATGTTTAGGTTATGATACTGTAGTAAACTGGTAATCGGCTTAATTGTTAGATTACCGGTTGCAGGTGGCAAGACCATGATGTTCAAGATATCGCAGGTGTTGATGATAAAATATACAGTTGAATTGTAAAGTGATTGCTTTATTAAGTTTCTTCAATGAAATCTCCTAAGTCCAATTGACTAAATTATTACACAGTTTAGCGTGAAGGTGCTTGCTAGTAGAATGAGCGTACACGTCTGATTACAAGCCGTTTCGGGGTCCCTCTTATAGTTCTATCCTCGCACCCCCTGTCTATCAATACAGTATCCCGTTGTCCCGAATATAACTATCGACTCCGGATGTGGCCGTGGCCTATCTCCCTTGACCACACTCGCGAATTTCCCTAATCTATTCTGAGTACTTCGGTATCACATAATTATTGATGTTTGATTTATTATTTGCAAATTTAACATTATATACATATATCTTATACATCCGCCAATACTATGGTAATATCACGTCCGCCTAATCTATGAAATTCTAGGAATCCCATTGATTTGTTGTTGCGTTTAATAATCTTCAGTTTTTTTGTCACTTGCCCGACTGTGATTTAATAAGTGAATAACAATTAACCTTTTATATATTTTATTACGTATTTAGTTGTTATCTGTTATTTATTTTATAATTAATAAAGACATTATATTAGGTATAATATCTTTTAGGCTGATTTTAAAGTTACGTAGTAACTTTGGTTACTACAATACTAAGTGCATAATTATAATCATTGAATTTTTTATTTAATTAATTATTTTAATTATTGTTATGTATATAATATAATATTCCGAACTTTTTTATCTCGGACTTTGTAGGCTTAGGACTTATCTACCACGGACTTTCTATGACTCAGACTTTTTTATCCGGACTTTTTTCCTTAGAACTTTTTTTACTTCGGACTTGTTTACTGCGATTTTTTAAGACATAGCAAATTTCCATTAGCTAGTTTCAAAAGTGTTCTGTTGCCTGTTGGTTTTGATTTTAAAATTAATTAACAAACTTTTAGGTAAGAACATTATCATTATATTTTGCAATATTTTAATTTTCAAGTAAGATTGAGCATTTTTAATTTGTAACATTTCACATACCCATATCTGGCTTAAAAATTAAAAAATATTGCAAAATCACCGATGCTAAGCACTGATAATGTCCTTACCTAAAAGTTTGTCAGTTCACCCTAATATAAAAACCAACTGCACAATATTGAAACTAGAGAGTGGAATTTTGCTATGTAGTTAGTGGGTTAGACGATGTCAACAAATACCTGAGTAGCGTCCTTTTAAGTATATGCACATCTGGTTGAAATTTAAATATGTGTATACATTTAAGTTTAAATTATTATTTGCCGTTAAATGTAGTAATTATTTTGAATCACAAAACGTATATATTATTTTATAATATATCATAATATATTTACGACGACTAGGACTATAAATTACAGCAATCGAATTTATTTTTATAGAGGTACCTATTAAAAAAAAATCGTGTTTAGTGGTAAAAATAATTTTCTCCCTGCGTTCTTCAAAGAAAACATACTATTACAGCTTATTTCTATACATATAATATTGTCTGTCTATCTACCTCTAAACGTAGGCATCGATAATACGAGGCGACTTGGTGGCGCCGATCCCATACTCGATAACAATTGTTTTCTAAGCTGTCAAAATGAAATGTTGCCCGACAAAATTTTTTCCTTACTATATAGGTGCACATAATCTATTGTCGGTCCCTGAGGGGTCATTTCCGATTATATTGATTATAACAAGTAACAACTGTATGCAGGGGCACAATGTAACAGATACCTACATCTTTGCCCATCCGACTTGCTGTCGCCCGCCAGCGGCGCAAACATTTATCAAGATTAAAAACTACGTTTCAAAATAATATTAAATAACTATATAGGTACACTAAAAATTGTTTTACATTAGGTAATCATACAATATATTTAGGTAATTGTATATTATATTATAACAAACTTTTGAAAACCATATGAAATAGAAACGAAATATAGATATTTATATATTGGTGACATTATAGGTAGTTGCGTTCCCAAAAATTTTGAGAATCTCCGATCTAGTTTTGTGTTAGGAAAACAAGTTTTCAGAAACTGCAATAAATAATTGCATAGTTGCATCGACTAGGCTGTATTATAGCAGAGTTGTATGTGATGTTGAATTTTCTTTACACATTAAGAATTATCGAATACTCACATTTATACCTACGTGAAAACTAAACTATAAATCAACTTCTATATAAGTACATCTTGAGGAATAACTATTGTAGGAATAAATAGTGTTGTACTATTGTTATACAAAAAATTATGGAGTTTCTCCTCTGTCTAACCTTTAGGCGTATTTTCAAAGGAAATCGGGTAATTTTAATAATAATTGCGATTAATCATTATATATTTTTTTTTTGTAAATATATATACTATCAATTATGTACTGTGTACACATGATGAAATTTGAATATTTTATAATACAGTTACGTGCATACAAATATAGTATGTAGTATGTAGTATGTACAAATACGTATATAAATATGTATAGTAGTATGTAAATATATTTTAATTGAGTCAAAGTTAAAACCACGTCTTACCGTACGATGTACGATAATGCTATATTATATTATATTATTATATATTTTAAGATTTATGCTGTTCGTTTTGATATAGGTACCTACTTAATACTCGACATCATAATAATACACATAATAAGTGGTAGGTATATTGTCACTTGAAACTCGAACTTGATGAATATAAAGTAAAATCATTTTAAATAGATATTATATTATTTTTATAATATTATTACAAACCATTATAAAATATATAGGTAGGTTACCTTTATGTAGCTTATACATTTTTATATGTTTATAATACCACAAAGAGCCGGATCGGTACGTATTGTTTTTATAAGTATTTGATGAAATGTAATGTTGATGAAAATGGAAATTTAAACGAAAAATATTGGTTTTTATTTTTATTAACGAATAAAATGTATTAAAATATTATATTTATATACAGGTAGTAGTGTACCTAATACCTACATAATACAAATCGTCTGGAACTCCAAATGTATTCATTTATATTTATATGTTTACTGGAGGAAGTTAATTAATGTTAAGTGCATCACAATCTTATACAGGTTAGGCGAGGTTAGCTTATACGCTATCAGTAGTTTTTATTTATTTTGAGCTCTTATTATATAATTTCGTAATATATTTAATATTTAAGATTTTTCTATACAAGTTTGTAAGTTAATTAACCGTACTGATTTTCTGACAATCATATAATTTATGTTAAGATAGTCTGATAAATAATTGAAAACTGCTTCTACTGACATTCTAGTAAGTAGGTACCTGGTACCTAATAAGCAGTATTATTACAAGTAAAGGACGTGATATTTAGTAGATATATTGTACATTTGGATTTACTTTACCGATTTGTACGCTACAGAACATAATTAATTACATAATATACCATATACGTACATAAAAACACATAGGTATATATAATATATAATTTACTTACCTATATAACTTATGTTATCGTATATCAATATGTATAGTAATTTATACAGCATAGAGTAATAAGAATTCTAATTAGTCTATGACAGTGATTCCCTACCCGTGGCCCACGAAGATATTCCGTGATGCCCGTTACAAATTTTTGAAATACAATAAAATATTATATTATACTTACAAGATTATTATACCTCTAGACTCTTCTTTTCTCGCATTTCCTCTTTAATTGAATGTTTAGCAGTACTTCTGCCAGTTTTTTCATTGTCAATCCACATTTCATTTTTAATTGAAAGTTTAGCACTACTTCTGCCAGTTTCTTCATTGTCAATCCACATTTCATTTTTAATTGAAAGTTCAGCACTACTTTCACCAAATTTGATGTTGTTAATTTTAAGACTCTTTATTGTCTGTTCTATCTTCTTGCGTAGTTATTTTGGCAAAAGTAACTTTGTCTTCGTGTTTTTGTGTTTATAATTGAAATTTTTGTTTTGTTAAAAGTCAAACATAAAAAAGCAGAAAGATTAAGAAAAACAAATAGATACTTCTATATGCTAATTTAAATTTTATAATTATTTGGTTTTTTAAAGACGAAATAAACTAATATGGTAAAGAGCATACCTATTTAAGCATTTTGCATATTAATAGAGAATAAATGGAGCATAAATGTTTAAGGCATACCGATACGTCATATTGTATGCATTTTTTTAAGGTTTTTAAAGTAAAACTTCTTTCTTGAGGTGTGGGTGGAAAAAAAAGGTTCTTGAATAAAGTATAGAGAACAAAGATATTAACGAGAAGGAAAGTATATTTTTAGATATTCTTATCAGTTTTTAGGTTCTCAACAATGTGTTGTGGCTCATCGACTTCACTTTCCTTCTCTTCAGTTTTTTTGTTATGTGTAGTTACTTCAAGAACCACGATTTGTGGCTTATCGATTTCACTTTCCTTCTCGTCTGTTTCTTTATTCTCTGTGTATCAAAGAGAGTGAACCCAGAAATTGATAAGAATATCTAAAAATATTTAATACATCAAGCAATATTTCCATCAATAATTTTCTTACAATTATTAATAGTAGAATAATATGATACATTAATTAGTTTGAGTGAGAGTGTGAGCCCACACCCCTTTTGTTTATATAATAATAATGGATTCACCAAAATATCATTTTTATAATTTCTATTTTTTGACATTTTTATTATAACAGTTAGATTTTTTTAAATAAATGATCATTTTATTTGTTGAGTAGGCAGTAAATATACAAATAGAACATATGCATAATGATTGATTGTTCATTTTTAATTCGAAAAGGTTAAGCACTTGAACATATATTTTGATCATCCATTGACGTTTATTACAATATAAGTTAAAACTTACCTACAACAAATATTAATTTCGCCGTCACACAAAATACAAGAGCACCGTAGTTGTAAATCAAAATTCAATCATTTTTTTTTTTATGTTTTGATAAATATATTTGACAACAATTGGCGTGCACGCGATTGTACGAGATTGAAGTTCAATAAAATACTATTTTCAATGGAAATAAAAATCAAATCTCTCTCTACTTTCGATTAAAATAAAAATGAGCCACGTCCGTTCAGTGTTTTTGACGGGTTTGCAGTTGCACTGATAATTCACGTAGTTGGACTCTCTTTGATTCGATCATTTTTCCTCAATAACAAATACTAAATAATTGTGGACCGACTTGCACATATTTTTCATTTATTTAGGTTTATTAAGTTTCATATTATATTTTATTTTCATTTATTTACCATTTGACATTTAATATGAACCCACAGGTCAAGAGGAACACTTGACCTGTGACCTACAAGCCACACCGCGTGTAAGCCCTGATGCTAGGTCGGTAGAACTTGTAGGTTATAACGAGAAATGTGTAGCTAAAGTGAATTAACCAGAATAAAATATTAATTTCTGCAAAAATAGTAAGGGTACCACTTTAAATAATAATATTAAATAATTGAAGAGAAAGTTTAAAGGTAATCATGATTTTATATTTTACATCCAACAAAAAGTGATAATTTGTAGTAAAATACAATAAAAAGAATGACAGTTTTATATTAATCATTTTTATGCACATAGTTGGTGCACAAGTAATTTTTTTTTCCTCTATAACAATACAGTAAGAATATAAATATAGGTATAACTCCTGTAAGTTTAGCTTGTGATGGAGTACCTAGGAGTTTAACATTATTTTGTTGACAATATAATAATAACAAATATATAAATACAATAAATACATTTAAAATTAAAGTTAATAAAACATAGTGTGGTACAAAATAGATACAAAAATTAAAATTGTTTTAAATTAGAAACAAAATTAAATAATAAGACTAGAAATTAAATTGAAAATAAATCAAATTACATAAGGACTATTATTGTGAAATGCATAACTCAGAGTAAAGCCACCTATAACCTATGTTTTTCTAAGTACACAATTGAATATATTTTTCTTAACGATCGTGGGCATTTGATTAAAATATATTGGACCAAGGTAATCAATGAAATAATAATAATGGTGGATTACAATTTTTAATAATAATTTTTTTCACGTAGTGAATAATACATTAACAATTTTTTGAGTGTGGCTTTGGGTAAATAATACGACACGAATGATAATCATTTTGTGAGCTTATACTCTGTATGCAATAAAACATCTCGGTGTCGGCGCTAGAGCAAGGCGATCTGTGACCCGTACGCCATCTAAGCGTAAATCTTTTAATAATAATAATGTTTTAATAGTGGTATTTTTATATTGATTTTCTAAGTGTATTTTTCTTTTGATCATGTGATTTACGACTTTCCACAATAAAACAAGATGATCAATTATATTAAATAAATAATAAGAATAAGGAAATGGAAAGAAAGAGACCTGCATCATACAACTGATGGTTTGAGACGTGGGTATGCTGTTGTTGGTGTCTTCGCCAACTACGGTCCCATGTCGTCGACTTAGCACATTGTTGTTATGGAATGGTCGATTATCAAGCTGGAATTATAGTGTGTGTTCCGTGGGCCAGAGCAAATATCTCTCGTAGATTTTAGAAGTCTCTACTGTTCAGTGCGGACAAGGCCAAAATTACATATGTGGAATTTTTCACATGTCGTAATGTTTTGCGGGCGGCGGTTTACGTCTGGCTTTTTCAGACTTTACATCCCTTGACGTCAGCGCCGCTGCTAGATTCTTCTTGTTTTTTTGATCTAGTTATCGAAAAAACTTTTGTCTCGGTCTTTCTTTTGAGTCATTGCCACACTAGGTCCGCAGTGACGGTCAGCTGGAGTCCAGAAGTCATTAGAAATCCCAAAGTAACTGTGATTTTCACAGCCTCCGAAAGTCTGTACAGACACGAAATCGATAATTGCAATATAATAAATTATAATACTCATCACGTGACACGCCGTTTACAGGCGTAGCGTATAGGTAATTTATATGTAGAATATCAGGTCCCCTGTTTTCTAATGGTAAGTGAGTGGCACACTGCCCAAGCACCGTTCCCCATAGCGTACATATCCGAAGAAGCCCAAAGCGCCGTTGATTATAATGATGATAAGCAAATTATACCAGTGTAATGCACAGTCAGGTGATCCGGTGAGTTGACGTGGTTTCTTCATTGCGTTTTCGATGTGCATCAGCTTTATACGTCAAAGGTACGGGTATTTACGTGAGTATCATGGCCAGCACAAGCAAGCAGGCACGACCAAGACAAGTCCGGATGATAAAATACATGCCAGATAGTTAATAATAACATGTTTGGTTAACTTGTAGGGTTATAAAATACGTATATTAATAATTGCAAATTATGCGCTCTTTGCCTTTTCCGTTACAGCTTGTCGACCTTCATACTATTGATGTAGAAGAAGGCACTTGGAGCTATGCATTGCACGGACTGTCTATCTGCTGGACCCATTGTTTGTAGCGTTACTGATAATCCCAATGGGGATGATTCAGTTGATCAGTTGATCCATTTTCAATCATTGCCAACACGCTAATTTTGGCAGGCACCGTTATATTATTTTATTTTATTTTCACTGACGACGGAGGACGCGACCCTCAGCCAAGAGGAACGTTCCAAATTGGTGATGTGGCCGATTACTCACTGGTCGCTGTTTGTCGGAAGTGCTCTGTGCTCAATAGAGGGCGTTGGAAGGCTGAGCATTGTTTATTTACTGACCAGTTATCCTATGGCAATTGAGTGGCAGCTTTCTACGTAAAAGGTACGGGTATTCGAGTACGGCATGAGATGGACGGACGGATGACATATTCAACTAAAAAAAACAAAATTTGGTATTAAGTATAGTATTATGGCCCATCACAGTTATACTTTATTTATTATATACCTACAATGTGTGAAAAAATCATATTATTATACATACCTGTATTTATATTATATTATTACCTACAACCACAAACATGTGGTTTTTACACGTAGGTATGTATTATTATTAGATAATATATAGGTAAATACAGTGTCGAGGTATAGGTTAGGTTGGTTGATACCGAGTTGCGGTCAAGATTATAACAGGTAAAAAAAAAATCCGAGTTGCGGTCGGGATCAAAACAGGTTAGATGTCAAAATAGGTAAAAATCCTAGTTGCCGTAAAAAAATATGATTAATAATTATTATGTTTTAAATATTGACATAGTTACATATTATTATGCTAAATACAAAAATGAAACAGTCAAAATACAAATTTTGAATATAAAATATAAACTAAAGAAATGCATAAAGAAAAAACTGTATTTATTCATACAATTTTGAAATCAAAAACATTAGAACAAGATAATGCTTTCTTAATAAATTAAAAATATTTGAAGATTTTATTTGTCATACGTTTACATGGCAATAGTAAAATTCTATTAAACCTATTAGGTACGTAAACAACATTTATTAATATGACAAATATTTAAAATTTCAAAAAAGGGGGACCCTCGTGTTAATACCCCTCACTTTGTTTTTTGGATAGCGCTGGGAGTTTTTGTGCACAAACGTCGGGATCTGGTGCAAATTTCTGCACAAACGATGCACAAACGTTTGGCACATTCAAAAATCCAAATATTCAATGTGGGGGAGGGGCTACCGTTTCAAGGGCCCCCCATTTTGTTTTAGGGATAGAGCTTTCAGTTTTTATGCACAAATGATTGGACTTGGTGCACATTTCTGCACAAACGATGCACAAACGTTTGGAGTGGTCAGAAGTTCAAATTTCGAAAGTGGGGGGGGGGGGGGGCATTGAGATGGACCTTGAAAATAATAAATTACAAAATTTTGGCAACATCGTATATTATCGAAAATTGGATAAGAGCTCATCGGATAATCGATAACCGGATACTGACCGCAATTAAGACGTTAATTTTACCTTCAATATTATTAAGACCGCAATTCGTCTATTGCGACCGCAACTCGGACAATACCGTTAGGTTAGGTTACTAATCCCCAAAGCTATAAGTAACTATTGGATACAGCTGTCAATATAATAATAAATAATAATAAAAAAATATAAAATTTTAATGATAATTATAATATTGTAATATTATATTATTATAATTATACTGATAATTAAGTACATAATATTATAGAGTACCGTAGTTATTGAACTAGTTAACCAAAATTGATAATTTCACTACCAAAAACAATAATAGGTATTATGAAAAACTGTAAATAAATGACATTGGATCCACTTGGTACGTTATATTGCTGGGGCAATAAAAAATATATATTATGGTTATTGCCAGGCCATGTTAATAGCAGGTTGTCGGGAATGGTTGAAAAGGGCGTTGTTCAGAGACAGTGAAGGAAGAAGTCAAAAAACCTCCCACACTACCGTACCCTGTCACAGAACTACCCTCGAACCTATGAGATTATTTCGGCAACGTCGCCACGTTGTTTGTAGTCTTTTTGTTCGAAAATTCTAACGTCCACGAGAACCAAAGACAATAACCTAACCTGTCGTATTGATAAATTAAATGACCTTAAAAATGAGACCAATACAAATACCAAAGATGACAATATTATTAACTATGGCAGTAAGTGTAAAGAAAACAACGTTGATAAACAAAGACGCGTATTTGTCACCTTCTCGCAGAAGCCTCAAGGATTCAATAAACCATAAATGTATTCATATACATAATTATCAAACTTTTTAATACAATATAAATAATTTAAAATTTGTACTTTAGCTCATAGTACCCGCATCATTAGAAACTGTGTGGTACTGGGACCTAAAAAGCGAGGAAGACTACTAAGGAACAATCGAAAGTATACATTTCGAATAAATAAATTTTAATATATTTAAACTGCAACATTGCATTTAAAAAGACTAAATTTGGTTCTAAGACCATATTATAGTTAACATCGAAATCATTACGAAGACGAACAGCAGTTTGAATTGGTAGATCCTCATAATTCCCTTATCATTTATATTTTTATTCTAACATGTACCAAAGAACTTCTGCGAACAGCAATTCACGCTTGATAGAGATGAATCCGAGCCACAATTTTGACTTACAGTAAAACTCACCAGATAACTAAAAAGGAAATAGAAAAATATAACTATTTCTAGGGAAATACTAAAATCGAAGTATAAACGTTACTATTTTCTATTTTCAAATCTAAAAATGAAGACCTTATACTGAAAGATTGTATTTATATAGAAAGCATAAAGGTACACAATTATTGTAGATATACTATATAATAATAGTGTATATACTATTTTTAGTATATATCTGACGATGAACCACCAAATACACTTTACCAAGTTGAGTAAATGCCTCAAATACAGATCACGAGTTACGGGTCACTAAATTCAGTCTAACTGAGAGATTTCTTTAACAACACGAAATGTATGCTAAACCAATGATATCATCAGACTTCTTATCCGGTTTAATATTTTATAAACAAAGGCAAGAAAAGAGAAAGTTTTGCTAGTCCAGCAATTACGACAAATATTAATAAATCTAAAAAAGAAGACCTTATACTGAAAGATTGTATTTATATATAAATCATAAAAATACACAATTATTGTAGATATACTATATAATAATAGTGTATATACTATTTTTAGTTTATATCTGACGATGAACCACCAAATACATATTACCAACTTGAGTAAATGCCTCAAATACAGATCACGAGTTACGGGTCACTAAATTCAGTCTAACTGAGAGATTTCTTTATCAGCACGAAATGTATGCTAAACCAATGATATCATCAGACTTCTTATCCGGTTTAATATTTTATAAACAAAGGCGAGAAAAGGGAAAGTTTTGCTAGTCCAGCAATTACGACAAATATTAATAAATCTAAAAATGAATACCTTATACTGAAAGATTGTATTTATATAGAAATCATTAAGGTAAACAATTAGGAATTAATACATGTATTGAAATGTCCTATGAAACCACTATATTTTTTTGTTCATTTATAAAACGTTGTAAGCTAATTTGAACAACATTACAACCCTGTTTATTATAAAAAATGTACTGAATGCGAAACCAAAGAAAAAAATTAGTTGCGTATCCCATTTGTAAATGTTTTGTATATTTCTTTGGGTTTTTTTTAAAAAGCTGGTGTACTGTGTCGTTGATATCAAATAATAAACCATACATGACGATTTGGTAAACTTTGAAAACCGGAATTGAACCCCGTTTTATTTATATATTAAATGACCTTAAAAATGAGACCAATACAAATACCAAAGATGACAATATTGTTAACTATGGCAGTAAATGTAAAGAAAATAACGTTGAGAAACAAAGACGCATATTTGTCACCTTCTCGCAGAAGCCTCAAGGATTCAATAAACCATAAATGTATCCATATACATAATTATCAAATTTTTTAATACAATATAAATAATTTAAAATTTTTAAATATTTTTTTATTTTAGAGGTAAATGTAACTTTGAAGAAGAAATAAATACACATGATATGAAAATCGGTTTCATTTTATAAGAGAATAACGTGTCAGTTGTTTGGACCGAGAAATCGAATCAAATAACCTCGATTATATCGTTCAAGACCTTGTTTTTAGTGATTCCGAATCTTCGAGCTGCGATGGACCGTCGACAATTTATAAAGAAATCAATATCGGGGATAACTAATGAGGTACTTATAATTTCAAGAAAATTTAAGGGATTCGAAAGATGTTTAAAAATGACCATCAAAGCTGAAGTAATACAGTCTCTCTCTTTCCTCTTCCCCTTAATACTCAATTAACTATCTTATAGTCAAAATGTATTCTAGGTTAGGTTAGGTTAGGATTATTTCTAGGGAAATACTAAAATCGAAGTATAAACGTTACTATTTTCTATTTTCAAATCTAAAAATGAAGACCTTATACTGAAAGATTGTATTTATATAGAAAGCATAAAGGTACACAATTAGGAATTAATACGTGTATTGAAATGTCCTTTGAAAACACTATATTTTTTTGTCCATTTATAAAACGTTGTAAGCTAATTTGAATAACATAACAACCCTGTTTATTATAAAAAATGTACTGAATGCGAAACCAAAGAAAAAATTTGGCTGCGTATCCCGTTTGTAAATGTTATATATATTTCATTGGGGTTTTTTAAAAAGCTGGCGTACTTAAATATATTCAAACTGCAACATTGCATTTAAAAAGACCAAATTTGGTTCTAAGACCATATTATAGTTAACATATCGAAATCATTACGAAGACGAACAGCAGTGTGAATTAGTAGATCCTCATAATTCCCTTATCCTTTATATTTTTATTCTAACACAAAGACAAAGTTACTTCTGCCAAAATAACTACGCAAGTAGATAGAACAGACAATAAAGAGTCTTAAAATGAACAACATCAAATTTGGTGAAAGTAGTGCCAAACTTTCAATTAAAATTAAATAGATTGACACTGAAGAAACTGGCAGAAGTAGTACCAAACCTTCAATTAAAGAGGAACTGTGAGAAAATAAGAGTCTAGCAGCTACGCTGACATAAAGGGTCGTAACGTCTCGAAAAATCCTGAAGAAATATCACCACCTGTAGCTCATTAGACAACAAATTCTAATAATGTAATTTTCACCTTGTTTGCACTGATCGGTGGAGCCGTCTACAATCTACGAGATATGTTTCCTCTGGCTCCGGGCCACGCACTATAATTCCAGCTTAACACTTTTAAAATATGAAGAGAACTGAACAAACTATATAAGGTCAGTTCAGTCCCGAGTTCAGAGCTTCGGGGTCCGCTATACCCGTCGCACTGTTAGTGCTCCCCTGAGGGTTGAATAGGAATTATATCCTATGCATCTTCAAAGAACATGACAATAAGTAGCATAACTTAACCTCACAAGATTATTTGCAAGGGGGACATGGAGACCTCAGGATGGCGAAACTATCAACCATATGGATCATGTACTTATTCAGAGAAGGTTTGAGACATGAATTGTGGGTGTAAGAAGCTACAGGTGGCTAGATAACGATACTGACCATTTTTCGTTGATATCAAAATTTAAGCTGAAATTGCAAGGCCATAACAATGTGGAAAGAAGAAGCAAACATAAATCTGAAGGCCAATCAGAAATTTTGGTAATTAAGATCTTAGGGATTTCGAAATGCTTATCACAAATAGTGACCAGTTCCACTCACACTGCGACAGGCGGACCATGTTCATGAAGGTGTGCCCCGACGATCTAATTCAAAATATTAATCACGATGGTCCGCCTGAAAGATGCATAGCAATATGTAACGTGTCCACGCTAAATCGGCACATAGCTTGTATGAAGCGAATGGTTATCCGATAAGCTTATGGTGTATTACAAAATAACGATTCAACATCAACCAGACAATTTCAATAACTTAATTAATATATCTGTGCTGAAACGTGATAGATATGTCTACTATGCGAAAACCAAATCAAAACTTGCCACTGATCAATGTCATTTCCCTCACACCTGACGATCAAGAATCTCCAAAAAAAAAAAAAAAATTTGCGTGGTCTAGAAACGTTGAGGCTCCGGTATGTGTATTTACTGTTTGGCAATGAACAACCAAAAACACATAACGTTGAACAACCGAATACACATTTACAATTTGAGCAAATGCATCGAATACAGATCACGAATTACGTATCAATTATTGGAGGATACATGAAAGATTTCTATAAAACAATGGATGTCCTGTTTTTTCAAACCATTCGATGAGTAAGTATTCTAATTAAAATATTATAAAATACGGAGGTTAATATTATAAGTCACGATTTAAGTGACTGTATCTCCTCAAACATTGGATGAATGCAATACAGTCTCTCTCTCTCCTTTTCCCCTTAATACTCAAATAACTATCTTATAGTCAAAATGTAATTGGAATTTTTTCCGTTATAAACAATATTATTATAACTATAAACAAAGACGAGGAAAAAGAACGTTTAGCTAGTCCATCAATTACGACAAACATTAAAATATCTAATAATGAAGTAATATTACCTAAAGATTGTATATATATATAAATCATAAAAATACACAATTATTGTAGATATACTATATAATAATAGTGTATATACTATTTTTAGTTTATATCTGACGATGAACCACCAAATACATATTACCAACTTGAGTAAATGCCTCAAATACAGATCACGAGTTACGGGTCACTAAATTCAGTCTAACTGAGAGATTTCTTTATCAGCACGAAATGTATGCTAAACCAATGATATCATCAGACTTCTTATCCGGTTTAATATTTTATAAACAAAGGCGAGAAAAGGGAAAGTTTTGCTAGTCCAGCAATTACGACAAATATTAATAAATCTAAAAATGAATACCTTATACTGAAAGATTGTATTTATATAGAAATCATTAAGGTAAACAATTAGGAATTAATACATGTATTGAAATGTCCTATGAAACCACTATATTTTTTTGTTCATTTATAAAACGTTGTAAGCTAATTTGAACAACATTACAACCCTGTTTATTATAAAAAATGTACTGAATGCGAAACCAAAGAAAAAAATTAGTTGCGTATCCCATTTGTAAATGTTTTGTATATTTCTTTGGGTTTTTTTTAAAAAGCTGGTGTACTGTGTCGTTGATATCAAATAATAAACCATACATGACGATTTGGTAAACTTTGAAAACCGGAATTGAACCCCGTTTTATTTATATATTAAATGACCTTAAAAATGAGACCAATACAAATACCAAAGATGACAATATTGTTAACTATGGCAGTAAATGTAAAGAAAATAACGTTGAGAAACAAAGACGCATATTTGTCACCTTCTCGCAGAAGCCTCAAGGATTCAATAAACCATAAATGTATCCATATACATAATTATCAAATTTTTTAATACAATATAAATAATTTAAAATTTTTAAATATTTTTTTATTTTAGAGGTAAATGTAACTTTGAAGAAGAAATAAATACACATGATATGAAAATCGGTTTCATTTTATAAGAGAATTACGTGTCAGTTGTTTGGACCGAGAAATCGAATCAAATAACCTCGATTATATCGTTCAAGACCTTGTTTTTAGTGATTCCGAATCTTCGAGCTGCGATGGACCGTCGACAATTTATAAAGAAATCAATATCGGGGATAACTAATGAGGTACTTATAATTTCAAGAAAATTTAAGGGATTCGAAAGATGTTTAAAAATGACCATCAAAGCTGAAGCAATACAGTAAGCTGCTGTATACTATAAAATGTATTATATTTAAACGTTATACATCATCTTACATAGAATTTGTAAATGTTTTTTTAGATGTTTAGGAATTGCGAGTGATAGACGTTTATCGAAACAATATCATCCATTAATAAATTCAAAATTATGGTAATGTTGATATCAATACAACTCAGTGGAATGAAAATATCTATATTCCACCGAAAAGCTACATTCCTAACATGCCAATCAGGCAAGGGATACAAGATGATAACTATAGCACTTATACAACGCAACAAGCCGGTAATTCTCAAATAATGATTAAGTTATAATTTGTTGGCGAGAGTTACAGCCAAAACTATAATATTACACAAGAAATGCAAAACATGTATGATAAGTGCATACCCAACATGACGTCGAACCAACAAACATAAAACTGGCACCCAGGAGCAACAGCTGGCCTTGGTGGAGCGGTGGATCCAGGCCATGGAGGTGACACCCGGTAATTATTTACCATACACATAAACATAATATTTTTTCTTTATATAATTTTGTGTATGGTCTCTAGTCTACATCTACTGAAATGATATCTAAAACTTTTTCTAGGGAAATACTAAAATCGAAGTATAAACGTTATTATTTTCTATTTTCAAATCTAAAAATGAAGACCTTATACTGAAAGATTGTATTTATATAGAAAGCATAAAGGTACACAATTATTGTAGATATACTATATAATAATAGTGTATATACTATTTTTAGTTTATATCTGACGATGAACCACCAAATACATATTACCAACTTGAGTAAATGCCTCAAATACAGATCACGAGTTACGGGTCACTAAATTCAGTCTAACTGAGAGATTTCTTTATCAGCACGAAATGTATGCTAAACCAATGATATCATCAGACTTCTTATCCGGTTTAATATTTTATAAACAAAGGCGAGAAAAGGGAAAGTTTTGCTAGTCCAGCAATTACGACAAATATTAATAAATCTAAAAATGAATACCTTATACTGAAAGATTGTATTTATATAGAAATCATTAAGGTAAACAATTAGGAATTAATACATGTATTGAAATGTCCTATGAAACCACTATATTTTTTTGTTCATTTATAAAACGTTGTAAGCTAATTTGAACAACATTACAACCCTGTTTATTATAAAAAATGTACTGAATGCGAAACCAAAGAAAAAAATTAGTTGCGTATCCCATTTGTAAATGTTTTGTATATTTCTTTGGGTTTTTTTTAAAAAGCTGGTGTACTGTGTCGTTGATATCAAATAATAAACCATACATGACGATTTGGTAAACTTTGAAAACCGGAATTGAACCCCGTTTTATTTATATATTAAATGACCTTAAAAATGAGACCAATACAAATACCAAAGATGACAATATTGTTAACTATGGCAGTAAATGTAAAGAAAATAACGTTGAGAAACAAAGACGCATATTTGTCACCTTCTCGCAGAAGCCTCAAGGATTCAATAAACCATAAATGTATCCATATACATAATTATCAAATTTTTTAATACAATATAAATAATTTAAAATTTTTAAATATTTTTTTATTTTAGAGGTAAATGTAACTTTGAAGAAGAAATAAATACACATGATATGAAAATCGGTTTCATTTTATAAGAGAATAACGTGTCAGTTGTTTGGACCGAGAAATCGAATCAAATAACCTCGATTATATCGTTCAAGACCTTGTTTTTAGTGATTCCGAATCTTCGAGCTGCGATGGACCGTCGACAATTTATAAAGAAATCAATATCGGGGATAACTAATGAGGTACTTATAATTTCAAGAAAATTTAAGGGATTCGAAAGATGTTTAAAAATGACCATCAAAGCTGAAGTAATACAGTCTCTCTCTTTCCTCTTCCCCTTAATACTCAATTAACTATCTTATAGTCAAAATGTATTCTAGGTTAGGTTAGGTTAGGATTATTTCTAGGGAAATACTAAAATCGAAGTATAAACGTTACTATTTTCTATTTTCAAATCTAAAAATGAAGACCTTATACTGAAAGATTGTATTTATATAGAAAGCATAAAGGTACACAATTAGGAATTAATACGTGTATTGAAATGTCCTTTGAAAACACTATATTTTTTTGTCCATTTATAAAACGTTGTAAGCTAATTTGAATAACATAACAACCCTGTTTATTATAAAAAATGTACTGAATGCGAAACCAAAGAAAAAATTTGGCTGCGTATCCCGTTTGTAAATGTTATATATATTTCATTGGGGTTTTTTAAAAAGCTGGTGTACTTAAATATATTCAAACTGCAACATTGCATTTAAAAAGACCAAATTTGGTTCTAAGACCATATTATAGTTAACATATCGAAATCATTACGAAGACGAACAGCAGTGTGAATTAGTAGATCCTCATAATTCCCTTATCCTTTATATTTTTATTCTAACACAAAGACAAAGTTACTTCTGCCAAAATAACTACGCAAGTAGATAGAACAGACAATAAAGAGTCTTAAAATGAACAACATCAAATTTGGTGAAAGTAGTGCCAAACTTTCAATTAAAATTAAATAGATTGACACTGAAGAAACTGGCAGAAGTAGTACCAAACCTTCAATTAAAGAGGAACTGTGAGAAAATAAGAGTCTAGCAGCTACGCTGACATAAAGGGTCGTAACGTCTCGAAAAATCCTGAAGAAATATCACCACCTGTAGCTCATTAGACAACAAATTCTAATAATGTAATTTTCACCTTGTTTGCACTGATCGGTGGAGCCGTCTACAATCTACGAGATATGTTTCCTCTGGCTCCGGGCCACGCACTATAATTCCAGCTTAACACTTTTAAAATATGAAGAGAACTGAACAAACTATATAAGGTCAGTTCAGTCCCGAGTTCAGAGCTTCGGGGTCCGCTATACCCGTCGCACTGTTAGTGCTCCCCTGAGGGTTGAATAGGAATTATATCCTATGCATCTTCAAAGAACATGACAATAAGTAGCATAACTTAACCTCACAAGATTATTTGCAAGGGGGACATGGAGACCTCAGGATGGCGAAACTATCAACCATATGGATCATGTACTTATTCAGAGAAGGTTTGAGACATGAATTGTGGGTGTAAGAAGCTACAGGTGGCTAGATAACGATACTGACCATTTTTCGTTGATATCAAAATTTAAGCTGAAATTGCAAGGCCATAACAATGTGGAAAGAAGAAGCAAACATAAATCTGAAGGCCAATCAGAAATTTTGGTAATTAAGATCTTAGGGATTTCGAAATGCTTATCACAAATAGTGACCAGTTCCACTCACACTGCGACAGGCGGACCATGTTCATGAAGGTGTGCCCCGACGATCTAATTCAAAATATTAATCACGATGGTCCGCCTGAAAGATGCATAGCAATATGTAACGTGTCCACGCTAAATCGGCACATAGCTTGTATGAAGCGAATGGTTATCCGATAAGCTTATGGTGTATTACAAAATAACGATTCAACATCAACCAGACAATTTCAATAACTTAATTAATATATCTGTGCTGAAACGTGATAGATATGTCTACTATGCGAAAACCAAATCAAAACTTGCCACTGATCAATGTCATTTCCCTCACACCTGACGATCAAGAATCTCCAAAAAAAAAAAAAAAATTTGCGTGGTCTAGAAACGTTGAGGCTCCGGTATGTGTATTTACTGTTTGGCAATGAACAACCAAAAACACATAACGTTGAACAACCGAATACACATTTACAATTTGAGCAAATGCATCGAATACAGATCACGAATTACGTATCAATTATTGGAGGATACATGAAAGATTTCTATAAAACAATGGATGTCCTGTTTTTTCAAACCATTCGATGAGTAAGTATTCTAATTAAAATATTATAAAATACGGAGGTTAATATTATAAGTCACGATTTAAGTGACTGTATCTCCTCAAACATTGGATGAATGCAATACAGTCTCTCTCTCTCCTTTTCCCCTTAATACTCAAATAACTATCTTATAGTCAAAATGTAATTGGAATTTTTTCCGTTATAAACAATATTATTATAACTATAAACAAAGACGAGGAAAAAGAACGTTTAGCTAGTCCATCAATTACGACAAACATTAAAATATCTAATAATGAAGTAATATTACCTAAAGATTGTATATATATATAAATCATAAAAATACACAATTATTGTAGATATACTATATAATAATAGTGTATATACTATTTTTAGTTTATATCTGACGATGAACCACCAAATACATATTACCAACTTGAGTAAATGCCTCAAATACAGATCACGAGTTACGGGTCACTAAATTCAGTCTAACTGAGAGATTTCTTTATCAGCACGAAATGTATGCTAAACCAATGATATCATCAGACTTCTTATCCGGTTTAATATTTTATAAACAAAGGCGAGAAAAGGGAAAGTTTTGCTAGTCCAGCAATTACGACAAATATTAATAAATCTAAAAATGAATACCTTATACTGAAAGATTGTATTTATATAGAAATCATTAAGGTAAACAATTAGGAATTAATACATGTATTGAAATGTCCTATGAAACCACTATATTTTTTTGTTCATTTATAAAACGTTGTAAGCTAATTTGAACAACATTACAACCCTGTTTATTATAAAAAATGTACTGAATGCGAAACCAAAGAAAAAAATTAGTTGCGTATCCCATTTGTAAATGTTTTGTATATTTCTTTGGGTTTTTTTTAAAAAGCTGGTGTACTGTGTCGTTGATATCAAATAATAAACCATACATGACGATTTGGTAAACTTTGAAAACCGGAATTGAACCCCGTTTTATTTATATATTAAATGACCTTAAAAATGAGACCAATACAAATACCAAAGATGACAATATTGTTAACTATGGCAGTAAATGTAAAGAAAATAACGTTGAGAAACAAAGACGCATATTTGTCACCTTCTCGCAGAAGCCTCAAGGATTCAATAAACCATAAATGTATCCATATACATAATTATCAAATTTTTTAATACAATATAAATAATTTAAAATTTTTAAATATTTTTTTATTTTAGAGGTAAATGTAACTTTGAAGAAGAAATAAATACACATGATATGAAAATCGGTTTCATTTTATAAGAGAATTACGTGTCAGTTGTTTGGACCGAGAAATCGAATCAAATAACCTCGATTATATCGTTCAAGACCTTGTTTTTAGTGATTCCGAATCTTCGAGCTGCGATGGACCGTCGACAATTTATAAAGAAATCAATATCGGGGATAACTAATGAGGTACTTATAATTTCAAGAAAATTTAAGGGATTCGAAAGATGTTTAAAAATGACCATCAAAGCTGAAGCAATACAGTAAGCTGCTGTATACTATAAAATGTATTATATTTAAACGTTATACATCATCTTACATAGAATTTGTAAATGTTTTTTTAGATGTTTAGGAATTGCGAGTGATAGACGTTTATCGAAACAATATCATCCATTAATAAATTCAAAATTATGGTAATGTTGATATCAATACAACTCAGTGGAATGAAAATATCTATATTCCACCGAAAAGCTACATTCCTAACATGCCAATCAGGCAAGGGATACAAGATGATAACTATAGCACTTATACAACGCAACAAGCCGGTAATTCTCAAATAATGATTAAGTTATAATTTGTTGGCGAGAGTTACAGCCAAAACTATAATATTACACAAGAAATGCAAAACATGTATGATAAGTGCATACCCAACATGACGTCGAACCAACAAACATAAAACTGGCACCCAGGAGCAACAGCTGGCCTTGGTGGAGCGGTGGATCCAGGCCATGGAGGTGACACCCGGTAATTATTTACCATACACATAAACATAATATTTTTTCTTTATATAATTTTGTGTATGGTCTCTAGTCTACATCTACTGAAATGATATCTAAAACTTTTTCTAGGGAAATACTAAAATCGAAGTATAAACGTTATTATTTTCTATTTTCAAATCTAAAAATGAAGACCTTATACTGAAAGATTGTATTTATATAGAAAGCATAAAGGTACACAATTATTGTAGATATACTATATAATAATAGTGTATATACTATTTTTAGTTTATATCTGACGATGAACCACCAAATACATATTACCAACTTGAGTAAATGCCTCAAATACAGATCACGAGTTACGGGTCACTAAATTCAGTCTAACTGAGAGATTTCTTTATCAGCACGAAATGTATGCTAAACCAATGATATCATCAGACTTCTTATCCGGTTTAATATTTTATAAACAAAGGCGAGAAAAGGGAAAGTTTTGCTAGTCCAGCAATTACGACAAATATTAATAAATCTAAAAATGAATACCTTATACTGAAAGATTGTATTTATATAGAAATCATTAAGGTAAACAATTAGGAATTAATACATGTATTGAAATGTCCTATGAAACCACTATATTTTTTTGTTCATTTATAAAACGTTGTAAGCTAATTTGAACAACATTACAACCCTGTTTATTATAAAAAATGTACTGAATGCGAAACCAAAGAAAAAAATTAGTTGCGTATCCCATTTGTAAATGTTTTGTATATTTCTTTGGGTTTTTTTTAAAAAGCTGGTGTACTGTGTCGTTGATATCAAATAATAAACCATGCATGACGATTTGGTAAACTTTGAAAACCGGAATTGAACCCCGTTTTATTTATATATTAAATGACCTTAAAAATGAGACCAATACAAATACCAAAGATGACAATATTGTTAACTATGGCAGTAAATGTAAAGAAAATAACGTTGAGAAACAAAGACGCATATTTGTCACCTTCTCGCAGAAGCCTCAAGGATTCAATAAACCATAAATGTATCCATATACATAATTATCAAATTTTTTAATACAATATAAATAATTTAAAATTTTTAAATATTTTTTTATTTTAGAGGTAAATGTAACTTTGAAGAAGAAATAAATACACATGATATGAAAATCGGTTTCATTTTATAAGAGAATTACGTGTCAGTTGTTTGGACCGAGAAATCGAATCAAATAACCTCGATTATATCGTTCAAGACCTTGTTTTTAGTGATTCCGAATCTTCGAGCTGCGATGGACCGTCGACAATTTATAAAGAAATCAATATCGGGGATAACTAATGAGGTACTTATAATTTCAAGAAAATTTAAGGGATTCGAAAGATGTTTAAAAATGACCATCAAAGCTGAAGTAATACAGTCTCTCTCTTTCCTCTTCCCCTTAATACTCAATTAACTATCTTATAGTCAAAATGTATTCTAGGTTAGGTTAGGTTAGGATTATTTCTAGGGAAATACTAAAATCGAAGTATAAACGTTACTATTTTCTATTTTCAAATCTAAAAATGAAGACCTTATACTGAAAGATTGTATTTATATAGAAAGCATAAAGGTACACAATTAGGAATTAATACGTGTATTGAAATGTCCTTTGAAAACACTATATTTTTTTGTCCATTTATAAAACGTTGTAAGCTAATTTGAATAACATAACAACCCTGTTTATTATAAAAAATGTACTGAATGCGAAACCAAAGAAAAAATTTGGCTGCGTATCCCGTTTGTAAATGTTATATATATTTCATTGGGGTTTTTTAAAAAGCTGGTGTACTTAAATATATTCAAACTGCAACATTGCATTTAAAAAGACCAAATTTGGTTCTAAGACCATATTATAGTTAACATATCGAAATCATTACGAAGACGAACAGCAGTGTGAATTAGTAGATCCTCATAATTCCCTTATCCTTTATATTTTTATTCTAACACAAAGACAAAGTTACTTCTGCCAAAATAACTACGCAAGTAGATAGAACAGACAATAAAGAGTCTTAAAATGAACAACATCAAATTTGGTGAAAGTAGTGCCAAACTTTCAATTAAAATTAAATAGATTGACACTGAAGAAACTGGCAGAAGTAGTACCAAACCTTCAATTAAAGAGGAACTGTGAGAAAATAAGAGTCTAGCAGCTACGCTGACATAAAGGGTCGTAACGTCTCGAAAAATCCTGAAGAAATATCACCACCTGTAGCTCATTAGACAACAAATTCTAATAATGTAATTTTCACCTTGTTTGCACTGATCGGTGGAGCCGTCTACAATCTACGAGATATGTTTCCTCTGGCTCCGGGCCACGCACTATAATTCCAGCTTAACACTTTTAAAATATGAAGAGAACTGAACAAACTATATAAGGTCAGTTCAGTCCCGAGTTCAGAGCTTCGGGGTCCGCTATACCCGTCGCACTGTTAGTGCTCCCCTGAGGGTTGAATAGGAATTATATCCTATGCATCTTCAAAGAACATGACAATAAGTAGCATAACTTAACCTCACAAGATTATTTGCAAGGGGGACATGGAGACCTCAGGATGGCGAAACTATCAACCATATGGATCATGTACTTATTCAGAGAAGGTTTGAGACATGAATTGTGGGTGTAAGAAGCTACAGGTGGCTAGATAACGATACTGACCATTTTTCGTTGATATCAAAATTTAAGCTGAAATTGCAAGGCCATAACAATGTGGAAAGAAGAAGCAAACATAAATCTGAAGGCCAATCAGAAATTTTGGTAATTAAGATCTTAGGGATTTCGAAATGCTTATCACAAATAGTGACCAGTTCCACTCACACTGCGACAGGCGGACCATGTTCATGAAGGTGTGCCCCGACGATCTAATTCAAAATATTAATCACGATGGTCCGCCTGAAAGATGCATAGCAATATGTAACGTGTCCACGCTAAATCGGCACATAGCTTGTATGAAGCGAATGGTTATCCGATAAGCTTATGGTGTATTACAAAATAACGATTCAACATCAACCAGACAATTTCAATAATTTAATTAATATATCTGTGCTGAAACGTGATAGATATGTCTACTATGCGAAAACCAAATCAAAACTTGCCACTGATCAATGTCATTTCCCTCACACCTGACGATCAAGAATCTCCAAAAAAAAAAAAAAAATTTGCGTGGTCTAGAAACGTTGAGGCTCCGGTATGTGTATTTACTATTTGGCAATGAACAACCAAAAACACATAACGTTGAACAACCGAATACACATTTACAATTTGAGCAAATGCATCGAATACAGATCACGAATTACGTATCAATTATTGGAGGATACATGAAAGATTTCTATAAAACAATGGATGTCCTGTTTTTTCAAACCATTCGATGAGTAAGTATTCTAATTAAAATATTATAAAATACGGAGGTTAATATTATAAGTCACGATTTAAGTGACTGTATCTCCTCAAACATTGGATGAATGCAATACAGTCTCTCTCTCTCCTTTTCCCCTTAATACTCAAATAACTATCTTATAGTCAAAATGTAATTGGAATTTTTTCCGTTATAAACAATATTATTATAACTATAAAAAAAGACGAGGAAAAAGAACGTTTAGCTAGTCCATCAATTACGACAAACATTAAAATATCTAATAATGAAGTAATATTACCTAAAGATTGTATATATATATAAATCATAAAGGTACACAATTATTGTAGATATACTATATAATAATAGTGTATATACTATTTTTAGTTTATATCTGACGATGAACCACCAAATACATATTACCAACTTGAGTAAATGCCTCAAATACAGATCACGAGTTACGGGGTCACTAATTCAGTCTAACTGAGAGATTTCTTTATCAGCACGAAATGTATGCTAAACCAATGATATCATCAGACTTCTTATCCGGTTTAATATTTTATAAACAAAGGCGAGAAAAGGGAAAGTTTTGCTAGTCCAGCAATTACGACAAATATTAATAAATCTAAAAATGAATACCTTATACTGAAAGATTGTATTTATATAGAAATCATTAAGGTAAAACAATTAGGAATTAATACATGTATTGAAATGTCCTATGAAACTCACTATATTTTTTTGTTCATTTATAAAACGTTGTAAGCTAATTTGAACAACATTACAACCCTGTTTATTATAAAAAATGTACTGAATGCGAAACCAAAGAAAAAAAATTAGTTGCGTATCCCATTTGTAAATGTTTTGTATATTTCTTTGGGTTTTTTTTAAAAAGCTGGTGTACTGTGTCGTTGATATCAAATAATAAACCATGCATGACGATTTGGTAAACTTTGAAAACCGGAATTGAACCCCGTTTTATTTATATATTAAATGACCTTAAAAATGAGACCAATACAAATACCAAAGATGACAATATTGTTAACTATGGCAGTAAAATGTAAAGAAAATAACGTTGAGAAACAAAGACGCATATTTGTCACCTTCTCGCAGAAGCCCTCAAGGATTCAATAAACCATAAATGTATCCATATACATAATTATCAAATTTTTTAATACAATATAAATATATTTAAAATTTTTAAATATTTTTTTATTTTAGAGGTAAATGTAACTTTGAAGAAGAAATAAATACACATGATATGAAAATCGGTTTCATTTTATAAGAGAATTACGTGTCAGTTGTTTGGACCGAGAAATCGAATCAAATAACCTCGATTATATCGTTCAAGACCTTGTTTTTTAGTGATTCCGAATCTTCGAGCTGCGATGGACCGTCGACAATTTATAAAGAAAATCAATATCGGGGATAACTAATGAAGGTACTTATAATTTCAAGAAAATTTAAGGGATTCGAAAGATGTTTAAAAATGACCATCAAAGCTGAAGTAATACAGTCTCTCTCTTTCCTCTTCCCCTTAATACTCAATTAACTATCTTATAGTCAAAATGTATTCTAGGTTAGGTTAGGTTAGGATTATTTCTAGGGAAATACTAAAATCGAAGTATAAACGTTACTATTTTCTATTTTCAAATCTAAAAATGAAGACCTTATACTGAAAGATTGTATTATATATAGAAAGCATAAAGGTACACAATTAGGAATTAATACGTGTATTTGAAATGTCCTTTGAAAACACTATATTTTTTTGTCCATTTATAAAACGTTGTAAGCTAATTTGAATAACATCACAACCCTGTTTATTTTAAAAAATGTACTGAATGCGAAACCAAAGAAAAAATTTGGCTGCGTATCCCGTTTGTAAATGTTATATATATTTCATTGGGGTTTTTTAAAAAGCTGGTGTAACTTAAATATATTCAAACTGCAACATTGCATTTAAAAAGACCAAATTTGGTTCTAAGACCATATTATAGTTAACATATCGAAATCATTACGAAGACGAACAGCAGTGTGAATTAGTAGATCCTCATAATTCCCTTATCCTTTATATTTTTATTCTAACACAAAGACAAAGTTACTTCTGCCAAAATAACTACGCAAGTAGATAGAACAGACAATAAAGAGTCTTAAAATGAACAACATCAAATTTGGTGAAAGTAGTGCCAAACTTTCAATTAAAATTAAATAGATTGACACTGAAGAAACTGGCAGAAGTAGTACCCAAACCTTCAATTAAAGAGGAACTGTGAGAAAATAAGAGTCTAGCAGCTACGCTGACATAAAGGGTCGTAACGTCTCGAAAAATCCTGAAGAAATATCACCACCTGTAGCTCATTAGACAACAAATTCTAATAATGTAAATTTTCACCTTGTTTGCACTGATCGGTGGAGCCGTCTACAATCTACGAGATATGTTTCCTCTGGCTCCGGGCCACGCACTATAATTCCAGCTTAACACTTTTAAAATATGAAGAGAACTGAACAAACTATATAAGGTCAGTTCAGTCCCGAGTTCAGAGCTTCGGGGTCCGCTATACCCGTCGCACTGTTAGTGCTCCCCTGAGGATAGGAATTATATCCTATGCATCTTCAAAGAACATGACAATAAGTAGCATAACTTAACCTCACAAGATTATTTGCAAGGGGGACATGGAGACCTCAGGATGGCGAAACTATCAACCATATGGATCATGTACTTATTCAGAGAAGGTTTGAGACATGAATTGTGGGTGTAAGAAGCTACAGGTGGCTAGATAACGATACTGACCATTTTTCGTTGATATCAAAATTTAAGCTGAAATTGCAAGGCCATAACAATGTGGAAAGAAGAAGCAAACATAAATCTGAAGGCCAATCAGAAATTTTGGTAATTAAGATCTTAGGGATTTCGAAATGCTTATCACAAATAGTGACCAGTTCCACTCACACTGCGACAGGCGGACCATGTTCATGAAGGTGTGCCCCGACGATCTAATTCAAAATATTAATCACGATGGTCCGCCTGAAAGATGCATAGCAATATGTAACGTGTCCACGCTAAATCGGCACATAGCTTGTATGAAGCGAATGGTTATCCGATAAGCTTATGGTGTATTACAAAATAACGATTCAACATCAACCAGACAATTTCAATAATTTAATTAATATATCTGTGCTGAAACGTGATAGATATGTCTACTATGCGAAAACCAAATCAAAACTTGCCACTGATCAATGTCATTTCCCTCACACCTGACGATCAAGAATCTCCAAAAAAAAAAAAAAAATTTGCGTGGTCTAGAAACGTTGAGGCTCCGGTATGTGTATTTACTATTTGGCAATGAACAACCAAAAACACATAACGTTGAACAACCGAATACACATTTACAATTTGAGCAAATGCATCGAATACAGATCACGAATTACGTATCAATTATTGGAGGATACATGAAAGATTTCTATAAAACAATGGATGTCCTGTTTTTTCAAACCATTCGATGAGTAAGTATTCTAATTAAAATATTATAAAATACGGAGGTTAATATTATAAGTCACGATTTAAGTGACTGTATCTCCTCAAACATTGGATGAATGCAATACAGTCTCTCTCTCTCCTTTTCCCCTTAATACTCAAATAACTATCTTATAGTCAAAATGTAATTGGAATTTTTTCCGTTATAAACAATATTATTATAACTATAAAAAAAGACGAGGAAAAAGAACGTTTAGCTAGTCCATCAATTACGACAAACATTAAAATATCTAATAATGAAGTAATATTACCTAAAGATTGTATATATATATAAATCATAAAGGTACACAATTATTGTAGATATACTATATAATAATAGTGTATATACTATTTTTAGTTTATATCTGACGATGAACCACCAAATACATATTACCAACTTGAGTAAATGCCTCAAATACAGATCACGAGTTACGGGTCACTAAATTCAGTCTAACTGAGAGATTTCTTTATCAGCACGAAATGTATGCTAAACCAATGATATCATCAGACTTCTTATCCGGTTTAATATTTTATAAACAAAGGCGAGAAAAGGGAAAGTTTTGCTAGTCCAGCAATTACGACAAATATTAATAAATCTAAAAATGAATACCTTATACTAAAAGATTGTATTTATATAGAAATCATTAAGGTAAACAATTAGGAATTAATACATGTAGTAAATGTCCTATGAAACCACTATATTTTTTTGTTCATTTATAAAACGTTGTAAGCTAATTTGAACAACATTACAACCCTGTTTATTATAAAAAATGTACTGAATGCGAAACCAAAGAAAAAAATTAGTTGCGTATCCCATTTGTAAATGTTTTGTATATTTCTTTGGGTTTTTTTTAAAAAGCTGGTGTACTGTGTCGTTGATATCAAATAATAAACCATGCATGACGATTTGGTAAACTTTGAAAACCGGAATTGAACCCCGTTTTATTTATATATTAAATGACCTTAAAAATGAGACCAATACAAATACCAAAGATGACAATATTGTTAACTATGGCAGTAAATGTAAAGAAAATAACGTTGAGAAACAAAGACGCATATTTGTCACCTTCTCGCAGAAGCCTCAAGGATTCAATAAACCATAAATGTATCCATATACATAATTATCAAATTTTTTAATACAATATAAATAATTTAAAATTTTTAAATATTTTTTTATTTTAGAGGTAAATGTAACTTTGAAGAAGAAATAAATACACATGATATGAAAATCGGTTTCATTTTATAAGAGAATTACGTGTCAGTTGTTTGGACCGAGAAATCGAATCAAATAACCTCGATTATATCGTTCAAGACCTTGTTTTTAGTGATTCCGAATCTTCGAGCTGCGATGGACCGTCGACAATTTATAAAGAAATCAATATCGGGGATAACTAATGAGGTACTTATAATTTCAAGAAAATTTAAGGGATTCGAAAGATGTTTAAAAATGACCATCAAAGCTGAAGCAATACAGTAAGCTGCTGTATACTATAAAATGTATTATATTTAAACGTTATACATCATCTTACATAGAATTTGTAAATGTTTTTTTAGATGTTTAGGAATTGCGAGTGATAGACGTTTATCGAAACAATATCATCCATTAATAAATTCAAAATTATGGTAATGTTGATATCAATACAACTCAGTGGAATGAAAATATCTATATTCCACCGAAAAGCTACATTCCTAACATGCCAATCAGGCAAGGGATACAAGATGATAACTATAGCACTTATACAACGCAACAAGCCGGTAATTCTCAAATAATGATTAAGTTATAATTTGTTGGCGAGAGTTACAGCCAAAACTATAATATTACACAAGAAATGCAAAACATGTATGATAAGTGCATACCCAACATGACGTCGAACCAACAAACATAAAACTGGCACCCAGGAGCAACAGCTGGCCTTGGTGGAGCGGTGGATCCAGGCCATGGAGGTGACACCCGGTAATTATTTACCATACACATAAACATAATATTTTTTCTTTATATAATTTTGTGTATGGTCTCTAGTCTACATCTACTGAAATGATATCTAAAACTTTTTCTAGGGAAATACTAAAATCGAAGTATAAACGTTATTATTTTCTATTTTCAAATCTAAAAATGAAGACCTTATACTGAAAGATTGTATTTATATAGAAAGCATAAAGGTACACAATTATTGTAGATATACTATATAATAATAGTGTATATACTATTTTTAGTTTATATCTGACGATGAACCACCAAATACATATTACCAACTTGAGTAAATGCCTCAAATACAGATCACGAGTTACGGGTCACTAAATTCAGTCTAACTGAGAGATTTCTTTATCAGCACGAAATGTATGCTAAACCAATGATATCATCAGACTTCTTATCCGGTTTAATATTTTATAAACAAAGGCGAGAAAAGGGAAAGTTTTGCTAGTCCAGCAATTACGACAAATATTAATAAATCTAAAAATGAATACCTTATACTGAAAGATTGTATTTATATAGAAATCATTAAGGTAAACAATTAGGAATTAATACATGTATTGAAATGTCCTATGAAACCACTATATTTTTTTGTTCATTTATAAAACGTTGTAAGCTAATTTGAACAACATTACAACCCTGTTTATTATAAAAAATGTACTGAATGCGAAACCAAAGAAAAAAATTAGTTGCGTATCCCATTTGTAAATGTTTTGTATATTTCTTTGGGTTTTTTTTAAAAAGCTGGTGTACTGTGTCGTTGATATCAAATAATAAACCATACATGACGATTTGGTAAACTTTGAAAACCGGAATTGAACCCCGTTTTATTTATATATTAAATGACCTTAAAAATGAGACCAATACAAATACCAAAGATGACAATATTGTTAACTATGGCAGTAAATGTAAAGAAAATAACGTTGAGAAACAAAGACGCATATTTGTCACCTTCTCGCAGAAGCCTCAAGGATTCAATAAACCATAAATGTATCCATATACATAATTATCAAATTTTTTAATACAATATAAATAATTTAAAATTTTTAAATATTTTTTTATTTTAGAGGTAAATGTAACTTTGAAGAAGAAATAAATACACATGATATGAAAATCGGTTTCATTTTATAAGAGAATAACGTGTCAGTTGTTTGGACCGAGAAATCGAATCAAATAACCTCGATTATATCGTTCAAGACCTTGTTTTTAGTGATTCCGAATCTTCGAGCTGCGATGGACCGTCGACAATTTATAAAGAAATCAATATCGGGGATAACTAATGAGGTACTTATAATTTCAAGAAAATTTAAGGGATTCGAAAGATGTTTAAAAATGACCATCAAAGCTGAAGTAATACAGTCTCTCTCTTTCCTCTTCCCCTTAATACTCAATTAACTATCTTATAGTCAAAATGTATTCTAGGTTAGGTTAGGTTAGGATTATTTCTAGGGAAATACTAAAATCGAAGTATAAACGTTACTATTTTCTATTTTCAAATCTAAAAATGAAGACCTTATACTGAAAGATTGTATTTATATAGAAAGCATAAAGGTACACAATTAGGAATTAATACGTGTATTGAAATGTCCTTTGAAAACACTATATTTTTTTGTCCATTTATAAAACGTTGTAAGCTAATTTGAATAACATCACAACCCTGTTTATTTTAAAAAATGTACTGAATGCGAAACCAAAGAAAAAATTTGGCTGCGTATCCCGTTTGTAAATGTTATATATATTTCATTGGGGTTTTTTAAAAAGCTGGTGTACTTAAATATATTCAAACTGCAACATTGCATTTAAAAAGACCAAATTTGGTTCTAAGACCATATTATAGTTAACATATCGAAATCATTACGAAGACGAACAGCAGTGTGAATTAGTAGATCCTCATAATTCCCTTATCCTTTATATTTTTATTCTAACACAAAGACAAAGTTACTTCTGCCAAAATAACTACGCAAGTAGATAGAACAGACAATAAAGAGTCTTAAAATGAACAACATCAAATTTGGTGAAAGTAGTGCCAAACTTTCAATTAAAATTAAATAGATTGACACTGAAGAAACTGGCAGAAGTAGTACCAAACCTTCAATTAAAGAGGAACTGTGAGAAAATAAGAGTCTAGCAGCTACGCTGACATAAAGGGTCGTAACGTCTCGAAAAATCCTGAAGAAATATCACCACCTGTAGCTCATTAGACAACAAATTCTAATAATGTAATTTTCACCTTGTTTGCACTGATCGGTGGAGCCGTCTACAATCTACGAGATATGTTTCCTCTGGCTCCGGGCCACGCACTATAATTCCAGCTTAACACTTTTAAAATATGAAGAGAACTGAACAAACTATATAAGGTCAGTTCAGTCCCGAGTTCAGAGCTTCGGGGTCCGCTATACCCGTCGCACTGTTAGTGCTCCCCTGAGGGTTGAATAGGAATTATATCCTATGCATCTTCAAAGAACATGACAATAAGTAGCATAACTTAACCTCACAAGATTATTTGCAAGGGGGACATGGAGACCTCAGGATGGCGAAACTATCAACCATATGGATCATGTACTTATTCAGAGAAGGTTTGAGACATGAATTGTGGGTGTAAGAAGCTACAGGTGGCTAGATAACGATACTGACCATTTTTCGTTGATATCAAAATTTAAGCTGAAATTGCAAGGCCATAACAATGTGGAAAGAAGAAGCAAACATAAATCTGAAGGCCAATCAGAAATTTTGGTAATTAAGATCTTAGGGATTTCGAAATGCTTATCACAAATAGTGACCAGTTCCACTCACACTGCGACAGGCGGACCATGTTCATGAAGGTGTGCCCCGACGATCTAATTCAAAATATTAATCACGATGGTCCGCCTGAAAGATGCATAGCAATATGTAACGTGTCCACGCTAAATCGGCACATAGCTTGTATGAAGCGAATGGTTATCCGATAAGCTTATGGTGTATTACAAAATAACGATTCAACATCAACCAGACAATTTCAATAATTTAATTAATATATCTGTGCTGAAACGTGATAGATATGTCTACTATGCGAAAACCAAATCAAAACTTGCCACTGATCAATGTCATTTCCCTCACACCTGACGATCAAGAATCTCCAAAAAAAAAAAAAAAATTTGCGTGGTCTAGAAACGTTGAGGCTCCGGTATGTGTATTTACTATTTGGCAATGAACAACCAAAAACACATAACGTTGAACAACCGAATACACATTTACAATTTGAGCAAATGCATCGAATACAGATCACGAATTACGTATCAATTATTGGAGGATACATGAAAGATTTCTATAAAACAATGGATGTCCTGTTTTTTCAAACCATTCGATGAGTAAGTATTCTAATTAAAATATTATAAAATACGGAGGTTAATATTATAAGTCACGATTTAAGTGACTGTATCTCCTCAAACATTGGATGAATGCAATACAGTCTCTCTCTCTCCTTTTCCCCTTAATACTCAAATAACTATCTTATAGTCAAAATGTAATTGGAATTTTTTCCGTTATAAACAATATTATTATAACTATAAAAAAAGACGAGGAAAAAGAACGTTTAGCTAGTCCATCAATTACGACAAACATTAAAATATCTAATAATGAAGTAATATTACCTAAAGATTGTATATATATATAAATCATAAAGGTACACAATTATTGTAGATATACTATATAATAATAGTGTATATACTATTTTTAGTTTATATCTGACGATGAACCACCAAATACATATTACCAACTTGAGTAAATGCCTCAAATACAGATCACGAGTTACGGGTCACTAAATTCAGTCTAACTGAGAGATTTCTTTATCAGCACGAAATGTATGCTAAACCAATGATATCATCAGACTTCTTATCCGGTTTAATATTTTATAAACAAAGGCGAGAAAAGGGAAAGTTTTGCTAGTCCAGCAATTACGACAAATATTAATAAATCTAAAAATGAATACCTTATACTAAAAGATTGTATTTATATAGAAATCATTAAGGTAAACAATTAGGAATTAATACATGTAGTAAATGTCCTATGAAACCACTATATTTTTTTGTTCATTTATAAAACGTTGTAAGCTAATTTGAACAACATTACAACCCTGTTTATTATAAAAAATGTACTGAATGCGAAACCAAAGAAAAAAATTAGTTGCGTATCCCATTTGTAAATGTTTTGTATATTTCTTTGGGTTTTTTTTAAAAAGCTGGTGTACTGTGTCGTTGATATCAAATAATAAACCATGCATGACGATTTGGTAAACTTTGAAAACCGGAATTGAACCCCGTTTTATTTATATATTAAATGACCTTAAAAATGAGACCAATACAAATACCAAAGATGACAATATTGTTAACTATGGCAGTAAATGTAAAGAAAATAACGTTGAGAAACAAAGACGCATATTTGTCACCTTCTCGCAGAAGCCTCAAGGATTCAATAAACCATAAATGTATCCATATACATAATTATCAAATTTTTTAATACAATATAAATAATTTAAAATTTTTAAATATTTTTTTATTTTAGAGGTAAATGTAACTTTGAAGAAGAAATAAATACACATGATATGAAAATCGGTTTCATTTTATAAGAGAATTACGTGTCAGTTGTTTGGACCGAGAAATCGAATCAAATAACCTCGATTATATCGTTCAAGACCTTGTTTTTAGTGATTCCGAATCTTCGAGCTGCGATGGACCGTCGACAATTTATAAAGAAATCAATATCGGGGATAACTAATGAGGTACTTATAATTTCAAGAAAATTTAAGGGATTCGAAAGATGTTTAAAAATGACCATCAAAGCTGAAGCAATACAGTAAGCTGCTGTATACTATAAAATGTATTATATTTAAACGTTATACATCATCTTACATAGAATTTGTAAATGTTTTTTTAGATGTTTAGGAATTGCGAGTGATAGACGTTTATCGAAACAATATCATCCATTAATAAATTCAAAATTATGGTAATGTTGATATCAATACAACTCAGTGGAATGAAAATATCTATATTCCACCGAAAAGCTACATTCCTAACATGCCAATCAGGCAAGGGATACAAGATGATAACTATAGCACTTATACAACGCAACAAGCCGGTAATTCTCAAATAATGATTAAGTTATAATTTGTTGGCGAGAGTTACAGCCAAAACTATAATATTACACAAGAAATGCAAAACATGTATGATAAGTGCATACCCAACATGACGTCGAACCAACAAACATAAAACTGGCACCCAGGAGCAACAGCTGGCCTTGGTGGAGCGGTGGATCCAGGCCATGGAGGTGACACCCGGTAATTATTTACCATACACATAAACATAATATTTTTTCTTTATATAATTTTGTGTATGGTCTCTAGTCTACATCTACTGAAATGATATCTAAAACTTTTTCTAGGGAAATACTAAAATCGAAGTATAAACGTTATTATTTTCTATTTTCAAATCTAAAAATGAAGACCTTATACTGAAAGATTGTATTTATATAGAAAGCATAAAGGTACACAATTATTGTAGATATACTATATAATAATAGTGTATATACTATTTTTAGTTTATATCTGACGATGAACCACCAAATACATATTACCAACTTGAGTAAATGCCTCAAATACAGATCACGAGTTACGGGTCACTAAATTCAGTCTAACTGAGAGATTTCTTTATCAGCACGAAATGTATGCTAAACCAATGATATCATCAGACTTCTTATCCGGTTTAATATTTTATAAACAAAGGCGAGAAAAGGGAAAGTTTTGCTAGTCCAGCAATTACGACAAATATTAATAAATCTAAAAATGAATACCTTATACTGAAAGATTGTATTTATATAGAAATCATTAAGGTAAACAATTAGGAATTAATACATGTAGTGAAATGTCCTATGAAACCACTATATTTTTTTGTTCATTTATAAAACGTTGTAAGCTAATTTGAACAACATTACAACCCTGTTTATTATAAAAAATGTACTGAATGCGAAACCGAAGAAAAAAATTAGTTGCGTATCCCATTTGTAAATGTTTTGTATATTTCTTTGGGTTTTTTTTAAAAAGCTGGTGTACTGTGTCGTTGATATCAAATAATAAACCATGCATGACGATTTGGTAAACTTTGAAAACCGGAATTGAACCCCGTTTTATTTATATATTAAATGACCTTAAAAATGAGACCAATACAAATACCAAAGATGACAATATTGTTAACTATGGCAGTAAATGTAAAGAAAATAACGTTGAGAAACAAAGACGCATATTTGTCACCTTCTCGCAGAAGCCTCAAGGATTCAATAAACCATAAATGTATTCATATACATAATTATCAAATTTTTTAATACAATATAAATAATTTAAAATTTTTAAATATTTTTTTATTTTAGAGGTAAATGTAACTTTGAAGAAGAAATAAATACACATGATATGAAAATCGGTTTCATTTTATAAGAGAATTACGTGTCAGTTGTTTGGACCGAGAAATCGAATCAAATAACCTCGATTATATCGTTCAAGACCTTGTTTTTAGTGATTCCGAATCTTCGAGCTGCGATGGACCGTCGACAATTTATAAAGAAATCAATATCGGGGATAACTAATGAGGTACTTATAATTTCAAGAAAATTTAAGGGATTCGAAAGATGTTTAAAAATGACCATCAAAGCTGAAGCAATACAGTAAGCTGCTGTATACTATAAAATGTATTATATTTAAACGTTATACATCATCTTACATAGAATTTGTAAATGTTTTTTTAGATGTTTAGGAATTGCGAGTGATAGACGTTTATCGAAACAATATCATCCATTAATAAATTCAAAATTATGGTAATGTTGATATCAATACAACTCAGTGGAATGAAAATATCTATATTCCACCGAAAAGCTACATTCCTAACATGCCAATCAGGCAAGGGATACAAGATGATAACTATAGCACTTATACAACGCAACAAGCCGGTAATTCTCAAATAATGATTAAGTTATAATTTGTTGGCGAGAGTTACAGCCAAAACTATAATATTACACAAGAAATGCAAAACATGTATGATAAGTGCATACCCAACATGACGTCGAACCAACAAACATAAAACTGGCACCCAGGAGCAACAGCTGGCCTTGGTGGAGCGGTGGATCCAGGCCATGGAGGTGACACCCGGTAATTATTTACCATACACATAAACATAATATTTTTTCTTTATATAATTTTGTGTATGGTCTCTAGTCTACATCTACTGAAATGATATCTAAAACTTTTTCTAGGGAAATACTAAAATCGAAGTATAAACGTTATTATTTTCTATTTTCAAATCTAAAAATGAAGACCTTATACTGAAAGATTGTATTTATATAGAAAGCATAAAGGTACACAATTATTGTAGATATACTATATAATAATAGTGTATATACTATTTTTAGTTTATATCTGACGATGAACCACCAATACATATTACCAACTTGAGTAAATGCCTCAAATACAGATCACAAGTTACGGGTCACTAAATTCAGTCTAACTGAGAGATTTCTTTATCAGCACGAAATGTATGCTAAACCAATGATATCATCAGACTTCTTATCCGGTTTAATATTTTATAAACAAAGGCGAGAAAAGGGAAAGTTTTGCTAGTCCAGCAATTACGACAAATATTAATAAATCTAAAAATGAATACCTTATACTGAAAGATTGTATTTATATAGAAATCATTAAGGTAAACAATTAGGAATTAATACATGTAGTGAAATGTCCTATGAAACCACTATATTTTTTTGTTCATTTATAAAACGTTGTAAGCTAATTTGAACAACATTACAACCCTGTTTATTATAAAAAATGTACTGAATGCGAAACCGAAGAAAAAAATTAGTTGCGTATCCCATTTGTAAATGTTTTGTATATTTCTTTGGGTTTTTTTTAAAAAGCTGGTGTACTGTGTCGTTGATATCAAATAATAAACCATGCATGACGATTTGGTAAACTTTGAAAACCGGAATTGAACCCCGTTTTATTTATATATTAAATGACCTTAAAAATGAGACCAATACAAATACCAAAGATGACAATATTGTTAACTATGGCAGTAAATGTAAAGAAAATAACGTTGAGAAACAAAGACGCATATTTGTCACCTTCTCGCAGAAGCCTCAAGGATTCAATAAACCATAAATGTATTCATATACATAATTATCAAATTTTTTAATACAATATAAATAATTTAAAATTTTTAAATATTTTTTTATTTTAGAGGTAAATGTAACTTTGAAGAAGAAATAAATACACATGATATGAAAATCGGTTTCATTTTATAAGAGAATTACGTGTCAGTTGTTTGGACCGAGAAATCGAATCAAATAACCTCGATTATATCGTTCAAGACCTTGTTTTTAGTGATTCCGAATCTTCGAGCTGCGATGGACCGTCGACAATTTATAAAGAAATCAATATCGGGGATAACTAATGAGGTACTTATAATTTCAAGAAAATTTAAGGGATTCGAAAGATGTTTAAAAATGACCATCAAAGCTGAAGCAATACAGTAAGCTGCTGTATACTATAAAATGTATTATATTTAAACGTTATACATCATCTTATATAGAATTTGTAAATGTTTTTTTAGATGTTTAGGAATTGCGAGTGATAGACGTTTATCGAAACAATATCATCCATTAATAAATTCAAAATTATGGTAATGTTGATATCAATACAACTCAGTGGAATGAAAATATCTATATTCCACCGAAAAGCTACATTCCTAACATGCCAATCAGGCAAGGGATACAAGATGATAACTATAGCACTTATACAACGCAACAAGCCGGTAATTCTCAAATAATGATTAAGTTATAATTTGTTGGCGAGAGTTACAGCCAAAACTATAATATTACACAAGAAATGCAAAACATGTATGATAAGTGCATACCCAACATGACGTCGAACCAACAAACATAAAACTGGCACCCAGGAGCAACAGCTGGCCTTGGTGGAGCGGTGGATCCAGGCCATGGAGGTGACACCCGGTAATTATTTACCATACACATAAACATAATATTTTTTCTTTATATAATTTTGTGTATGGTCTCTAGTCTACATCTACTGAAATGATATCTAAAACTTTTTCTAGGGAAATACTAAAATCGAAGTATAAACGTTATTATTTTCTATTTTCAAATCTAAAAATGAAGACCTTATACTGAAAGATTGTATTTATATAGAAAGCATAAAGGTACACAATTATTGTAGATATACTATATAATAATAGTGTATATACTATTTTTAGTTTATATCTGACGATGAACCACCAAATACATATTACCAACTTGAGTAAATGCCTCAAATACAGATCACGAGTTACGGGTCACTAAATTCAGTCTAACTGAGAGATTTCTTTATCAGCACGAAATGTATGCTAAACCAATGATATCATCAGACTTCTTATCCGGTTTAATATTTTATAAACAAAGGCGAGAAAAGGGAAAGTTTTGCTAGTCCAGCAATTACGACAAATATTAATAAATCTAAAAATGAATACCTTATACTGAAAGATTGTATTTATATAGAAATCATTAAGGTAAACAATTAGGAATTAATACATGTATTGAAATGTCCTATGAAACCACTATATTTTTTTGTTCATTTATAAAACGTTGTAAGCTAATTTGAACAACATTACAACCCTGTTTATTATAAAAAATGTACTGAATGCGAAACCAAAGAAAAAAATTAGTTGCGTATCCCATTTGTAAATGTTTTGTATATTTCTTTGGGTTTTTTTTAAAAAGCTGGTGTACTGTGTCGTTGATATCAAATAATAAACCATGCATGACGATTTGGTAAACTTTGAAAACCGGAATTGAACCCCGTTTTATTTATATATTAAATGACCTTAAAAATGAGACCAATACAAATACCAAAGATGACAATATTGTTAACTATGGCAGTAAATGTAAAGAAAATAACGTTGAGAAACAAAGACGCATATATGTCACCTTCTCGCAGAAGCCTCAAGGATTCAATAAACCATAAATGTATCCATATACATAATTATCAAATTTTTTAATACAATATAAATAATTTAAAATTTTTAAATATTTTTTTATTTTAGAGGTAAATGTAACTTTGAAGAAGAAATAAATACACATGATATGAAAATCGGTTTCATTTTATAAGAGAATTACGTGTCAGTTGTTTGGACCGAGAAATCGAATCAAATAACCTCGATTATATCGTTCAAGACCTTGTTTTTAGTGATTCCGAATCTTCGAGCTGCGATGGACCGTCGACAATTTATAAAGAAATCAATATCGGGGATAACTAATGAGGTACTTATAATTTCAAGAAAATTTAAGGGATTCGACAGATGTTTAAAAATGACCATCAAAGCTGAAGCAATACAGTAAGCTGCTGTATACTATAAAATGTATTATATTTAAACGTTATACATCATCTTACATAGAATTTGTAAATGTTTTTTTAGATGTTTAGGAATTGCGAGTGATAGACGTTTATCGAAACAATATCATCCATTAATAAATTCAAAATTATGGTAATGTTGATATCAATACAACTCAGTGGAATGAAAATATCTATATTCCACCGAAAAGCTACATTCCTAACATGCCAATCAGGCAAGGGATACAAGATGATAACTATAGCACTTATACAACGCAACAAGCCGGTAATTCTCAAATAATGATTAAGTTATAATTTGTTGGCGAGAGTTACAGCCAAAACTATAATATTACACAAGAAATGCAAAACATGTATGATAAGTGCATACCCAACATGACGTCGAACCAACAAACATAAAACTGGCACCCAGGAGCAACAGCTGGCCTTGGTGGAGCGGTGGATCCAGGCCATGGAGGTGACACCCGGTAATTATTTACCATACACATAAACATAATATTTTTTCTTTATATAATTTTGTGTATGGTCTCTAGTCTACATCTACTGAAATGATATCTAAAACTTTTTCTAGGGAAATACTAAAATCGAAGTATAAACGTTATTATTTTCTATTTTCAAATCTAAAAATGAAGACCTTATACTGAAAGATTGTATTTATATAGAAATCATTAAGGTAAACAATTAGGAATTAATACATGTAGTAAATGTCCTATGAAACCACTATATTTTTTTGTTCATTTATAAAACGTTGTAAGCTAATTTGAACAACATTACAACCCTGTTTATTATAAAAAATGTACTGAATGCGAAACCAAAGAAAAAAATTAGTTGCGTATCCCATTTGTAAATGTTTTGTATATTTCTTTGGGTTTTTTTTAAAAAGCTGGTGTACTGTGTCGTTGATATCAAATAATAAACCATGCATGACGATTTGGTAAACTTTGAAAACCGGAATTGAACCCCGTTTTATTTATATATTAAATGACCTTAAAAATGAGACCAATACAAATACCAAAGATGACAATATTGTTAACTATGGCAGTAAATGTAAAGAAAATAACGTTGAGAAACAAAGACGCATATTTGTCACCTTCTCGCAGAAGCCTCAAGGATTCAATAAACCATAAATGTATCCATATACATAATTATCAAATTTTTTAATACAATATAAATAATTTAAAATTTTTAAATATTTTTTTATTTTAGAGGTAAATGTAACTTTGAAGAAGAAATAAATACACATGATATGAAAATCGGTTTCATTTTATAAGAGAATTACGTGTCAGTTGTTTGGACCGAGAAATCGAATCAAATAACCTCGATTATATCGTTCAAGACCTTGTTTTTAGTGATTCCGAATCTTCGAGCTGCGATGGACCGTCGACAATTTATAAAGAAATCAATATCGGGGATAACTAATGAGGTACTTATAATTTCAAGAAAATTTAAGGGATTCGAAAGATGTTTAAAAATGACCATCAAAGCTGAAGCAATACAGTAAGCTGCTGTATACTATAAAATGTATTATATTTAAACGTTATACATCATCTTATATAGAATTTGTAAATGTTTTTTTAGATGTTTAGGAATTGCGAGTGATAGACGTTTATCGAAACAATATCATCCATTAATAAATTCAAAATTATGGTAATGTTGATATCAATACAACTCAGTGGAATGAAAATATCTATATTCCACCGAAAAGCTACATTCCTAACATGCCAATCAGGCAAGGGATACAAGATGATAACTATAGCACTTATACAACGCAACAAGCCGGTAATTCTCAAATAATGATTAAGTTATAATTTGTTGGCGAGAGTTACAGCCAAAACTATAATATTACACAAGAAATGCAAAACATGTATGTTAAGTGTTATACCCAACATGACGTCGAACCAACAAACATAAAACTGGCACCCAGGAGCAACAGCTGGCCTTGGTGGAGCGGTGGATCCAGGCCATGGAGGTGACACCCGGTAATTATTTACCATACACATAAACATAATATTTTTTCTTTATATAATTTTGTGTATGGTCTCTAGTCTACATCTACTGAAATGATATCTAAAACTTTTTCTAGGGAAATACTAAAATCGAAGTATAAACGTTATTATTTTCTATTTTCAAATCTAAAAATGAAGACCTTATACTGAAAGATTGTATTTATATAGAAATCATTAAGGTAAACAATTAGGAATTAATACATGTAGTAAATGTCCTATGAAACCACTATATTTTTTTGTTCATTTATAAAACGTTGTAAGCTAATTTGAACAACATTACAACCCTGTTTATTATAAAAAATGTACTGAATGCGAAACCAAAGAAAAAAATTAGTTGCGTATCCCATTTGTAAATGTTTTGTATATTTCTTTGGGTTTTTTTTAAAAAGCTGGTGTACTGTGTCGTTGATATCAAATAATAAACCATGCATGACGATTTGGTAAACTTTGAAAACCGGAATTGAACCCCGTTTTATTTATATATTAAATGACCTTAAAAATGAGACCAATACAAATACCAAAGATGACAATATTGTTAACTATGGCAGTAAATGTAAAGAAAATAACGTTGAGAAACAAAGACGCATATTTGTCACCTTCTCGCAGAAGCCTCAAGGATTCAATAAACCATAAAAGTATCCATATACATAATTATCAAATTTTTTAATACAATATAAATAATTTAAAATTTTTAAATATTTTTTTTATTTTAGAGGTAAATGTAACTTTGAAGAAGAAATAAATACACATGATATGAAAATCGGTTTCATTTTATAAGAGAATTACGTGTCAGTTGTTTGGACCGAGAAATCGAATCAAATAACCTCGATTATATCGTTCAAGACCTTGTTTTTAGTGATTCCGAATCTTCGAGCTGCGATGGACCGTCGACAATTTATAAAGAAATCAATATCGGGGATAACTAATGAGGTACTTATAATTTCAAGAAAATTTAAGGGATTCGAAAGATGTTTAAAAATGACCATCAAAGCTGAAGCAATACAGTAAGCTGCTGTATACTATAAAATGTATTATATTTAAACGTTATACATCATCTTACATAGAATTTGTAAATGTTTTTTTAGATGTTTAGGAATTGCGAGTGATAGACGTTTATCGAAACAATATCATCCATTAATAAATTCAAAATTATGGTAATGTTGATATCAATACAACTCAGTGGAATGAAAATATCTATATTCCACCGAAAAGCTACATTCCTAACATGCCAATCAGGCAAGGGATACAAGATGATAACTATAGCACTTATACAACGCAACAAGCCGGTAATTCTCAAATAATGATTAAGTTATAATTTGTTGGCGAGAGTTACAGCCAAAACTATAATATTACACAAGAAATGCAAAACATGTATGATAAGTGCATACCCAACATGACGTCGAACCAACAAACATAAAACTGGCACCCAGGAGCAACAGCTGGCCTTGGTGGAGCGGTGGATCCAGGCCATGGAGGTGACACCCGGTAATTATTTACCATACACATAAACATAATATTTTTTCTTTATATAATTTTGTGTATGGTCTCTAGTCTACATCTACTGAAATGATATCTAAAACTTTTTCTAGGGAAATACTAAAATCGAAGTATAAACGTTATTATTTTCTATTTTCAAATCTAAAAATGAAGACCTTATACTGAAAGATTGTATTTATATAGAAAGCATAAAGGTACACAATTATTGTAGATATACTATATAATAATAGTGTATATACTATTTTTAGTTTATATCTGACGATGAACCACCAAATACATATTACCAACTTGAGTAAATGCCTCAAATACAGATCACGAGTTACGGGTCACTAAATTCAGTCTAACTGAGAGATTTCTTTATCAGCACGAAATGTATGCTAAACCAATGATATCATCAGACTTCTTATCCGGTTTAATATTTTATAAACAAAGGCGAGAAAAGGGAAAGTTTTGCTAGTCCAGCAATTACGACAAATATTAATAAATCTAAAAATGAATACCTTATACTGAAAGATTGTATTTATATAGAAATCATTAAGGTAAACAATTAGGAATTAATACATGTAGTGAAATGTCCTATGAAACCACTATATTTTTTTGTTCATTTATAAAACGTTGTAAGCTAATTTGAACAACATTACAACCCTGTTTATTATAAAAAATGTACTGAATGCGAAACCGAAGAAAAAAATTAGTTGCGTATCCCATTTGTAAATGTTTTGTATATTTCTTTGGGTTTTTTTTAAAAAGCTGGTGTACTGTGTCGTTGATATCAAATAATAAACCATGCATGACGATTTGGTAAACTTTGAAAACCGGAATTGAACCCCGTTTTATTTATATATTAAATGACCTTAAAAATGAGACCAATACAAATACCAAAGATGACAATATTGTTAACTATGGCAGTAAATGTAAAGAAAATAACGTTGAGAAACAAAGACGCATATTTGTCACCTTCTCGCAGAAGCCTCAAGGATTCAATAAACCATAAATGTATTCATATACATAATTATCAAATTTTTTAATACAATATAAATAATTTAAAATTTTTAAATATTTTTTTATTTTAGAGGTAAATGTAACTTTGAAGAAGAAATAAATACACATGATATGAAAATCGGTTTCATTTTATAAGAGAATTACGTGTCAGTTGTTTGGACCGAGAAATCGAATCAAATAACCTCGATTATATCGTTCAAGACCTTGTTTTTAGTGATTCCGAATCTTCGAGCTGCGATGGACCGTCGACAATTTATAAAGAAATCAATATCGGGGATAACTAATGAGGTACTTATAATTTCAAGAAAATTTAAGGGATTCGAAAGATGTTTAAAAATGACCATCAAAGCTGAAGCAATACAGTAAGCTGCTGTATACTATAAAATGTATTATATTTAAACGTTATACATCATCTTACATAGAATTTGTAAATGTTTTTTTAGATGTTTAGGAATTGCGAGTGATAGACGTTTATCGAAACAATATCATCCATTAATAAATTCAAAATTATGGTAATGTTGATATCAATACAACTCAGTGGAATGAAAATATCTATATTCCACCGAAAAGCTACATTCCTAACATGCCAATCAGGCAAGGGATACAAGATGATAACTATAGCACTTATACAACGCAACAAGCCGGTAATTCTCAAATAATGATTAAGTTATAATTTGTTGGCGAGAGTTACAGCCAAAACTATAATATTACACAAGAAATGCAAAACATGTATGATAAGTGCATACCCAACATGACGTCGAACCAACAAACATAAAACTGGCACCCAGGAGCAACAGCTGGCCTTGGTGGAGCGGTGGATCCAGGCCATGGAGGTGACACCCGGTAATTATTTACCATACACATAAACATAATATTTTTTCTTTATATAATTTTGTGTATGGTCTCTAGTCTACATCTACTGAAATGATATCTAAAACTTTTTCTAGGGAAATACTAAAATCGAAGTATAAACGTTATTATTTTCTATTTTCAAATCTAAAAATGAAGACCTTATACTGAAAGATTGTATTTATATAGAAAGCATAAAGGTACACAATTATTGTAGATATACTATATAATAATAGTGTATATACTATTTTTAGTTTATATCTGACGATGAACCACCAAATACATATTACCAACTTGAGTAAATGCCTCAAATACAGATCACGAGTTACGGGTCACTAAATTCAGTCTAACTGAGAGATTTCTTTATCAGCACGAAATGTATGCTAAACCAATGATATCATCAGACTTCTTATCCGGTTTAATATTTTATAAACAAAGGCGAGAAAAGGGAAAGTTTTGCTAGTCCAGCAATTACGACAAATATTAATAAATCTAAAAATGAATACCTTATACTGAAAGATTGTATTTATATAGAAATCATTAAGGTAAACAATTAGGAATTAATACATGTAGTGAAATGTCCTATGAAACCACTATATTTTTTTGTTCATTTATAAAACGTTGTAAGCTAATTTGAACAACATTACAACCCTGTTTATTATAAAAAATGTACTGAATGCGAAACCGAAGAAAAAAATTAGTTGCGTATCCCATTTGTAAATGTTTTGTATATTTCTTTGGGTTTTTTTTAAAAAGCTGGTGTACTGTGTCGTTGATATCAAATAATAAACCATGCATGACGATTTGGTAAACTTTGAAAACCGGAATTGAACCCCGTTTTATTTATATATTAAATGACCTTAAAAATGAGACCAATACAAATACCAAAGATGACAATATTGTTAACTATGGCAGTAAATGTAAAGAAAATAACGTTGAGAAACAAAGACGCATATTTGTCACCTTCTCGCAGAAGCCTCAAGGATTCAATAAACCATAAATGTATTCATATACATAATTATCAAATTTTTTAATACAATATAAATAATTTAAAATTTTTAAATATTTTTTTATTTTAGAGGTAAATGTAACTTTGAAGAAGAAATAAATACACATGATATGAAAATCGGTTTCATTTTATAAGAGAATTACGTGTCAGTTGTTTGGACCGAGAAATCGAATCAAATAACCTCGATTATATCGTTCAAGACCTTGTTTTTAGTGATTCCGAATCTTCGAGCTGCGATGGACCGTCGACAATTTATAAAGAAATCAATATCGGGGATAACTAATGAGGTACTTATAATTTCAAGAAAATTTAAGGGATTCGAAAGATGTTTAAAAATGACCATCAAAGCTGAAGCAATACAGTAAGCTGCTGTATACTATAAAATGTATTATATTTAAACGTTATACATCATCTTACATAGAATTTGTAAATGTTTTTTTAGATGTTTAGGAATTATGAGTGATAGACGTTTATCGAAACAATATCATCCATTAATAAATTCAAAATTATGGTAATGTTGATATCAATACAACTCAGTGGAATGAAAATATCTATATTCCACCGAAAAGCTACATTCCTAACATGCCAATCAGGCAAGGGATACAAGATGATAACTATAGCACTTATACAACGCAACAAGCCGGTAATTCTCAAATAATGATTAAGTTATAATTTGTTGGCGAGAGTTACAGCCAAAACTATAATATTACACAAGAAATGCAAAACATGTATGATAAGTGCATACCCAACATGACGTCGAACCAACAAACATAAAACTGGCACCCAGGAGCAACAGCTGGCCTTGGTGGAGCGGTGGATCCAGGCCATGGAGGTGACACCCGGTAATTATTTACCATACACATAAACATAATATTTTTTCTTTATATAATTTTGTGTATGGTCTCTAGTCTACATCTACTGAAATGATATCTAAAACTTTTTCTAGGGAAATACTAAAATCGAAGTATAAACGTTATTATTTTCTATTTTCAAATCTAAAAATGAAGACCTTATACTGAAAGATTGTATTTATATAGAAAGCATAAAGGTACACAATTATTGTAGATATACTATATAATAATAGTGTATATACTATTTTTAGTTTATATCTGACGATGAACCACCAAATACATATTACCAACTTGAGTAAATGCCTCAAATACAGATCACGAGTTACGGGTCACTAAATTCAGTCTAACTGAGAGATTTCTTTATCAGCACGAAATGTATGCTAAACCAATGATATCATCAGACTTCTTATCCGGTTTAATATTTTATAAACAAAGGCGAGAAAAGGGAAAGTTTTGCTAGTCCAGCAATTACGACAAATATTAATAAATCTAAAAATGAATACCTTATACTGAAAGATTGTATTTATATAGAAATCATTAAGGTAAACAATTAGGAATTAATACATGTAGTGAAATGTCCTATGAAACCACTATATTTTTTTGTTCATTTATAAAACGTTGTAAGCTAATTTGAACAACATTACAACCCTGTTTATTATAAAAAATGTACTGAATGCGAAACCGAAGAATAAAATTAGTTGCGTATCCCATTTGTAAATGTTTTGTATATTTCTTTGGGTTTTTTTTAAAAAGCTGGTGTACTGTGTCGTTGATATCAAATAATAAACCATGCATGACGATTTGGTAAACTTTGAAAACCGGAATTGAACCCCGTTTTATTTATATATTAAATGACCTTAAAAATGAGACCAATACAAATACCAAAGATGACAATATTGTTAACTATGGCAGTAAATGTAAAGAAAATAACGTTGAGAAACAAAGACGCATATTTGTCACCTTCTCGCAGAAGCCTCAAGGATTCAATAAACCATAAATGTATTCATATACATAATTATCAAATTTTTTAATACAATATAAATAATTTAAAATTTTTAAATATTTTTTTATTTTAGAGGTAAATGTAACTTTGAAGAAGAAATAAATACACATGATATGAAAATCGGTTTCATTTTATAAGAGAATTACGTGTCAGTTGTTTGGACCGAGAAATCGAATCAAATAACCTCGATTATATCGTTCAAGACCTTGTTTTTAGTGATTCCGAATCTTCGAGCTGCGATGGACCGTCGACAATTTATAAAGAAATCAATATCGGGGATAACTAATGAGGTACTTATAATTTCAAGAAAATTTAAGGGATTCGAAAGATGTTTAAAAATGACCATCAAAGCTGAAGCAATACAGTAAGCTGCTGTATACTATAAAATGTATTATATTTAAACGTTATACATCATCTTACATAGAATTTGTAAATGTTTTTTTAGATGTTTAGGAATTGCGAGTGATAGACGTTTATCGAAACAATATCATCCATTAATAAATTCAAAATTATGGTAATGTTGATATCAATACAACTCAGTGGAATGAAAATATCTATATTCCACCGAAAAGCTACATTCCTAACATGCCAATCAGGCAAGGGATACAAGATGATAACTATAGCACTTATACAACGCAACAAGCCGGTAATTCTCAAATAATGATTAAGTTATAATTTGTTGGCGAGAGTTACAGCCAAAACTATAATATTACACAAGAAATGCAAAACATGTATGATAAGTGCATACCCAACATGACGTCGAACCAACAAACATAAAACTGGCACCCAGGAGCAACAGCTGGCCTTGGTGGAGCGGTGGATCCAGGCCATGGAGGTGACACCCGGTAATTATTTACCATACACATAAACATAATATTTTTTCTTTATATAATTTTGTGTATGGTCTCTAGTCTACATCTACTGAAATGATATCTAAAACTTTTTCTAGGGAAATACTAAAATCGAAGTATAAACGTTATTATTTTCTATTTTCAAATCTAAAAATGAAGACCTTATACTGAAAGATTGTATTTATATAGAAAGCATAAAGGTACACAATTATTGTAGATATACTATATAATAATAGTGTATATACTATTTTTAGTTTATATCTGACGATGAACCACCAAATACATATTACCAACTTGAGTAAATGCCTCAAATACAGATCACGAGTTACGGGTCACTAAATTCAGTCTAACTGAGAGATTTCTTTATCAGCACGAAATGTATGCTAAACCAATGATATCATCAGACTTCTTATCCGGTTTAATATTTTATAAACAAAGGCGAGAAAAGGGAAAGTTTTGCTAGTCCAGCAATTACGACAAATATTAATAAATCTAAAAATGAATACCCTATACTGAAAGATTGTATTTATATAGAAATCATTAAGGTAAACAATTAGGAATTAATACATGTAGTGAAATGTCCTATGAAACCACTATATTTTTTTGTTCATTTATAAAACGTTGTAAGCTAATTTGAACAACATTACAACCCTGTTTATTATAAAAAATGTACTGAATGCGAAACCGAAGAAAAAAATTAGTTGCGTATCCCATTTGTAAATGTTTTGTATATTTCTTTGGGTTTTTTTTAAAAAGCTGGTGTACTGTGTCGTTGATATCAAATAATAAACCATGCATGACGATTTGGTAAACTTTGAAAACCGGAATTGAACCCCGTTTTATTTATATATTAAATGACCTTAAAAATGAGACCAATACAAATACCAAAGATGACAATATTGTTAACTATGGCAGTAAATGTAAAGAAAATAACGTTGAGAAACAAAGACGCATATTTGTCACCTTCTCGCAGAAGCCTCAAGGATTCAATAAACCATAAATGTATTCATATACATAATTATCAAATTTTTTAATACAATATAAATAATTTAAAATTTTTAAATATTTTTTTATTTTAGAGGTAAATGTAACTTTGAAGAAGAAATAAATACACATGATATGAAAATCGGTTTCATTTTATAAGAGAATTACGTGTCAGTTGTTTGGACCGAGAAATCGAATCAAATAACCTCGATTATATCGTTCAAGACCTTGTTTTTAGTGATTCCGAATCTTCGAGCTGCGATGGACCGTCGACAATTTATAAAGAAATCAATATCGGGGATAACTAATGAGGTACTTATAATTTCAAGAAAATTTAAGGGATTCGAAAGATGTTTAAAAATGACCATCAAAGCTGAAGTAATACAGTCTCTCTCTTTCCTCTTCCCCTTAATACTCAATTAACTATCTTATAGTCAAAATGTATTCTAGGTTAGGTTAGGTTAGGATTATTTCTAGGGAAATACTAAAATCGAAGTATAAACGTTACTATTTTCTATTTTCAAATCTAAAAATGAAGACCTTATACTGAAAGATTGTATTTATATAGAAAGCATAAAGGTACACAATTAGGAATTAATACGTGTATTGAAATGTCCTTTGAAAACACTATATTTTTTTGTCCATTTATAAAACGTTGTAAGCTAATTTGAATAACATCACAACCCTGTTTATTTTAAAAAATGTACTGAATGCGAAACCAAAGAAAAAATTTGGCTGCGTATCCCGTTTGTAAATGTTATATATATTTCATTGGGGTTTTTTAAAAAGCTGGTGTACTTAAATATATTCAAACTGCAACATTGCATTTAAAAAGACCAAATTTGGTTCTAAGACCATATTATAGTTAACATATCGAAATCATTACGAAGACGAACAGCAGTGTGAATTAGTAGATCCTCATAATTCCCTTATCCTTTATATTTTTATTCTAACACAAAGACAAAGTTACTTCTGCCAAAATAACTACGCAAGTAGATAGAACAGACAATAAAGAGTCTTAAAATGAACAACATCAAATTTGGTGAAAGTAGTGCCAAACTTTCAATTAAAATTAAATAGATTGACACTGAAGAAACTGGCAGAAGTAGTACCAAACCTTCAATTAAAGAGGAACTGTGAGAAAATAAGAGTCTAGCAGCTACGCTGACATAAAGGGTCGTAACGTCTCGAAAAATCCTGAAGAAATATCACCACCTGTAGCTCATTAGACAACAAATTCTAATAATGTAATTTTCACCTTGTTTGCACTGATCGGTGGAGCCGTCTACAATCTACGAGATATGTTTCCTCTGGCTCCGGGCCACGCACTATAATTCCAGCTTAACACTTTTAAAATATGAAGAGAACTGAACAAACTATATAAGGTCAGTTCAGTCCCGAGTTCAGAGCTTCGGGGTCCGCTATACCCGTCGCACTGTTAGTGCTCCCATGAGGGTTGAATAGGAATTATATCCTATGCATCTTCAAAGAACATGACAATAAGTAGCATAACTTAACCTCACAAGATTATTTGCAAGGGGGACATGGAGACCTCAGGATGGCGAAACTATCAACCATATGGATCATGTACTTATTCAGAGAAGGTTTGAGACATGAATTGTGGGTGTAAGAAGCTACAGGTGGCTAGATAACGATACTGACCATTTTTCGTTGATATCAAAATTTAAGCTGAAATTGCAAGGCCATAACAATGTGGAAAGAAGAAGCAAACATAAATCTGAAGGCCAATCAGAAATTTTGGTAATTAAGATCTTAGGGATTTCGAAATGCTTATCACAAATAGTGACCAGTTCCACTCACACTGCGACAGGCGGACCATGTTCATGAAGGTGTGCCCCGACGATCTAATTCAAAATATTAATCACGATGGTCCGCCTGAAAGATGCATAGCAATATGTAACGTGTCCACGCTAAATCGGCACATAGCTTGTATGAAGCGAATGGTTATCCGATAAGCTTATGGTGTATTACAAAATAACGATTCAACATCAACCAGACAATTTCAATAATTTAATTAATATATCTGTGCTGAAACGTGATAGATATGTCTACTATGCGAAAACCAAATCAAAACTTGCCACTGATCAATGTCATTTCCCTCACACCTGACGATCAAGAATCTCCAAAAAAAAAAAAAAAAATTTGCGTGGTCTAGAAACGTTGAGGCTCCGGTATGTGTATTTACTATTTGGCAATGAACAACCAAAAACACATAACGTTGAACAACCGAATACACATTTACAATTTGAGCAAATGCATCGAATACAGATCACGAATTACGTATCAATTATTGGAGGATACATGAAAGATTTCTCTAAAACAATGGATGTCCTGTTTTTTCAAACCATTCGATGAGTAAGTATTCTAATTAAAATATTATAAAATACGGAGGTTAATATTATAAGTCACGATTTAAGTGACTGTATCTCCTCAAACATTGGATGAATGCAATACAGTCTCTCTCTCTCCTTTCCCCCTTAATACTCAAATAACTATCTTATAGTCAAAATGTAATTGGAATTTTTTCCGTTATAAACAATATTATTATAACTATAAACAAAGACGAGGAAAAAGAACGTTTAGCTAGTCCATCAATTACGACAAACATTAAAATATCTAATAATGAAGTAATATTACCTAAAGATTGTATATATATATAAATCATAAAGGTACACAATTATTGTAGATATACTATATAATAATAGTGTATATACTATTTTTAGTTTATATCTGACGATGAACCACCAAATACATATTACCAACTTGAGTAAATGCCTCAAATACAGATCACGAGTTACGGGTCACTAAATTCAGTCTAACTGAGAGATTTCTTTATCAGCACGAAATGTATGCTAAACCAATGATATCATCAGACTTCTTATCCGGTTTAATATTTTATAAACAAAGGCGAGAAAAGGGAAAGTTTTGCTAGTCCAGCAATTACGACAAATATTAATAAATCTAAAAATGAATACCTTATACTGAAAGATTGTATTTATATAGAAATCATTAAGGTAAACAATTAGGAATTAATACATGTAGTGAAATGTCCTATGAAACCACTATATTTTTTTGTTCATTTATAAAACGTTGTAAGCTAATTTGAACAACATTACAACCCTGTTTATTATAAAAAATGTACTGAATGCGAAACCGAAGAAAAAAATTAGTTGCGTATCCCATTTGTAAATGTTTTGTATATTTCTTTGGGTTTTTTTTAAAAAGCTGGTGTACTGTGTCGTTGATATCAAATAATAAACCATGCATGACGATTTGGTAAACTTTGAAAACCGGAATTGAACCCCGTTTTATTTATATATTAAATGACCTTAAAAATGAGACCAATACAAATACCAAAGATGACAATATTGTTAACTATGGCAGTAAATGTAAAGAAAATAACGTTGAGAAACAAAGACGCATATTTGTCACCTTCTCGCAGAAGCCTCAAGGATTCAATAAACCATAAATGTATTCATATACATAATTATCAAATTTTTTAATACAATATAAATAATTTAAAATTTTTAAATATTTTTTTATTTTAGAGGTAAATGTAACTTTGAAGAAGAAATAAATACACATGATATGAAAATCGGTTTCATTTTATAAGAGAATTACGTGTCAGTTGTTTGGACCGAGAAATCGAATCAAATAACCTCGATTATATCGTTCAAGACCTTGTTTTTAGTGATTCCGAATCATCGAGCTGCGATGGACCGTCGACAATTTATAAAGAAATCAATATCGGGGATAACTAATGAGGTACTTATAATTTCAAGAAAATTTAAGGGATTCGAAAGATGTTTAAAAATGACCATCAAAGCTGAAGTAATACAGTCTCTCTCTTTCCTCTTCCCCTTAATACTCAATTAACTATCTTATAGTCAAAATGTATTCTAGGTTAGGTTAGGTTAGGATTATTTCTAGGGAAATACTAAAATCGAAGTATAAACGTTACTATTTTCTATTTTCAAATCTAAAAATGAAGACCTTATACTGAAAGATTGTATTTATATAGAAAGCATAAAGGTACACAATTAGGAATTAATACGTGTATTGAAATGTCCTTTGAAAACACTATATTTTTTTGTCCATTTATAAAACGTTGTAAGCTAATTTGAATAACATCACAACCCTGTTTATTTTAAAAAATGTACTGAATGCGAAACCAAAGAAAAAATTTGGCTGCGTATCCCGTTTGTAAATGTTATATATATTTCATTGGGGTTTTTTAAAAAGCTGGTGTACTTAAATATATTCAAACTGCAACATTGCATTTAAAAAGACCAAATTTGGTTCTAAGACCATATTATAGTTAACATATCGAAATCATTACGAAGACGAACAGCAGTGTGAATTAGTAGATCCTCATAATTCCCTTATCCTTTATATTTTTATTCTAACACAAAGACAAAGTTACTTCTGCCAAAATAACTACGCAAGTAGATAGAACAGACAATAAAGAGTCTTAAAATGAACAACATCAAATTTGGTGAAAGTAGTGCCAAACTTTCAATTAAAATTAAATAGATTGACACTGAAGAAACTGGCAGAAGTAGTACCAAACCTTCAATTAAAGAGGAACTGTGAGAAAATAAGAGTCTAGCAGCTACGCTGACATAAAGGGTCGTAACGTCTCGAAAAATCCTGAAGAAATATCACCACCTGTAGCTCATTAGACAACAAATTCTAATAATGTAATTTTCACCTTGTTTGCACTGATCGGTGGAGCCGTCTACAATCTACGAGATATGTTTCCTCTGGCTCCGGGCCACGCACTATAATTCCAGCTTAACACTTTTAAAATATGAAGAGAACTGAACAAACTATATAAGGTCAGTTCAGTCCCGAGTTCAGAGCTTCGGGGTCCGCTATACCCGTCGCACTGTTAGTGCTCCCATGAGGGTTGAATAGGAATTATATCCTATGCATCTTCAAAGAACATGACAATAAGTAGCATAACTTAACCTCACAAGATTATTTGCAAGGGGGACATGGAGACCTCAGGATGGCGAAACTATCAACCATATGGATCATGTACTTATTCAGAGAAGGTTTGAGACATGAATTGTGGGTGTAAGAAGCTACAGGTGGCTAGATAACGATACTGACCATTTTTCGTTGATATCAAAATTTAAGCTGAAATTGCAAGGCCATAACAATGTGGAAAGAAGAAGCAAACATAAATCTGAAGGCCAATCAGAAATTTTGGTAATTAAGATCTTAGGGATTTCGAAATGCTTATCACAAATAGTGACCAGTTCCACTCACACTGCGACAGGCGGACCATGTTCATGAAGGTGTGCCCCGACGATCTAATTCAAAATATTAATCACGATGGTCCGCCTGAAAGATGCATAGCAATATGTAACGTGTCCACGCTAAATCGGCACATAGCTTGTATGAAGCGAATGGTTATCCGATAAGCTTATGGTGTATTACAAAATAACGATTCAACATCAACCAGACAATTTCAATAATTTAATTAATATATCTGTGCTGAAACGTGATAGATATGTCTACTATGCGAAAACCAAATCAAAACTTGCCACTGATCAATGTCATTTCCCTCACACCTGACGATCAAGAATCTCCAAAAAAAAAAAAAAAATTTGCGTGGTCTAGAAACGTTGAGGCTCCGGTATGTGTATTTACTATTTGGCAATGAACAACCAAAAACACATAACGTTGAACAACCGAATACACATTTACAATTTGAGCAAATGCATCGAATACAGATCACGAATTACGTATCAATTATTGGAGGATACATGAAAGATTTCTCTAAAACAATGGATGTCCTGTTTTTTCAAACCATTCGATGAGTAAGTATTCTAATTAAAATATTATAAAATACGGAGGTTAATATTATAAGTCACGATTTAAGTGACTGTATCTCCTCAAACATTGGATGAATGCAATACAGTCTCTCTCTCTCCTTTTCCCCTTAATACTCAAATAACTATCTTATAGTCAAAATGTAATTGGAATTTTTTCCGTTATAAACAATATTATTATAACTATAAACAAAGACGAGGAAAAAGAACGTTTAGCTAGTCCATCAATTACGACAAACATTAAAATATCTAATAATGAAGTAATATTACCTAAAGATTGTATATATATATAAATCATAAAGGTACACAATTATTGTAGATATACTATATAATAATAGTGTATATACTATTTTTAGTTTATATCTGACGATGAACCACCAAATACATATTACCAACTTGAGTAAATGCCTCAAATACAGATCACGAGTTACGGGTCACTAAATTCAGTCTAACTGAGAGATTTCTTTATCAGCACGAAATGTATGCTAAACCAATGATATCATCAGACTTCTTATCCGGTTTAATATTTTATAAACAAAGGCGAGAAAAGGGAAAGTTTTGCTAGTCCAGCAATTACGACAAATATTAATAAATCTAAAAATGAATACCTTATACTGAAAGATTGTATTTATATAGAAATCATTAAGGTAAACAATTAGGAATTAATACATGTAGTGAAATGTCCTATGAAACCACTATATTTTTTTGTTCATTTATAAAACGTTGTAAGCTAATTTGAACAACATTACAACCCTGTTTATTATAAAAAATGTACTGAATGCGAAACCGAAGAAAAAAATTAGTTGCGTATCCCATTTGTAAATGTTTTGTATATTTCTTTGGGTTTTTTTTAAAAAGCTGGTGTACTGTGTCGTTGATATCAAATAATAAACCATGCATGACGATTTGGTAAACTTTGAAAACCGGAATTGAACCCCGTTTTATTTATATATTAAATGACCTTAAAAATGAGACCAATACAAATACCAAAGATGACAATATTGTTAACTATGGCAGTAAATGTAAAGAAAATAACGTTGAGAAACAAAGACGCATATTTGTCACCTTCTCGCAGAAGCCTCAAGGATTCAATAAACCATAAATGTATTCATATACATAATTATCAAATTTTTTAATACAATATAAATAATTTAAAATTTTTAAATATTTTTTTATTTTAGAGGTAAATGTAACTTTGAAGAAGAAATAAATACACATGATATGAAAATCGGTTTCATTTTATAAGAGAATTACGTGTCAGTTGTTTGGACCGAGAAATCGAATCAAATAACCTCGATTATATCGTTCAAGACCTTGTTTTTAGTGATTCCGAATCTTCGAGCTGCGATGGACCGTCGACAATTTATAAAGAAATCAATATCGGGGATAACTAATGAGGTACTTATAATTTCAAGAAAATTTAAGGGATTCGAAAGATGTTTAAAAATGACCATCAAAGCTGAAGTAATACAGTCTCTCTCTTTCCTCTTCCCCTTAATACTCAATTAACTATCTTATAGTCAAAATGTATTCTAGGTTAGGTTAGGTTAGGATTATTTCTAGGGAAATACTAAAATCGAAGTATAAACGTTACTATTTTCTATTTTCAAATCTAAAAATGAAGACCTTATACTGAAAGATTGTATTTATATAGAAAGCATAAAGGTACACAATTAGGAATTAATACGTGTATTGAAATGTCCTTTGAAAACACTATATTTTTTTGTCCATTTATAAAACGTTGTAAGCTAATTTGAATAACATCACAACCCTGTTTATTTTAAAAAATGTACTGAATGCGAAACCAAAGAAAAAATTTGGCTGCGTATCCCGTTTGTAAATGTTATATATATTTCATTGGGGTTTTTTAAAAAGCTGGTGTACTTAAATATATTCAAACTGCAACATTGCATTTAAAAAGACCAAATTTGGTTCTAAGACCATATTATAGTTAACATATCGAAATCATTACGAAGACGAACAGCAGTGTGAATTAGTAGATCCTCATAATTCCCTTATCCTTTATATTTTTATTCTAACACAAAGACAAAGTTACTTCTGCCAAAATAACTACGCAAGTAGATAGAACAGACAATAAAGAGTCTTAAAATGAACAACATCAAATTTGGTGAAAGTAGTGCCAAACTTTCAATTAAAATTAAATAGATTGACACTGAAGAAACTGGCAGAAGTAGTACCAAACCTTCAATTAAAGAGGAACTGTGAGAAAATAAGAGTCTAGCAGCTACGCTGACATAAAGGGTCGTAACGTCTCGAAAAATCCTGAAGAAATATCACCACCTGTAGCTCATTAGACAACAAATTCTAATAATGTAATTTTCACCTTGTTTGCACTGATCGGTGGAGCCGTCTACAATCTACGAGATATGTTTCCTCTGGCTCCGGGCCACGCACTATAATTCCAGCTTAACACTTTTAAAATATGAAGAGAACTGAACAAACTATATAAGGTCAGTTCAGTCCCGAGTTCAGAGCTTCGGGGTCCGCTATACCCGTCGCACTGTTAGTGCTCCCATGAGGGTTGAATAGGAATTATATCCTATGCATCTTCAAAGAACATGACAATAAGTAGCATAACTTAACCTCACAAGATTATTTGCAAGGGGGACATGGAGACCTCAGGATGGCGAAACTATCAACCATATGGATCATGTACTTATTCAGAGAAGGTTTGAGACATGAATTGTGGGTGTAAGAAGCTACAGGTGGCTAGATAACGATACTGACCATTTTTCGTTGATATCAAAATTTAAGCTGAAATTGCAAGGCCATAACAATGTGGAAAGAAGAAGCAAACATAAATCTGAAGGCCAATCAGAAATTTTGGTAATTAAGATCTTAGGGATTTCGAAATGCTTATCACAAATAGTGACCAGTTCCACTCACACTGCGACAGGCGGACCATGTTCATGAAGGTGTGCCCCGACGATCTAATTCAAAATATTAATCACGATGGTCCGCCTGAAAGATGCATAGCAATATGTAACGTGTCCACGCTAAATCGGCACATAGCTTGTATGAAGCGAATGGTTATCCGATAAGCTTATGGTGTATTACAAAATAACGATTCAACATCAACCAGACAATTTCAATAATTTAATTAATATATCTGTGCTGAAACGTGATAGATATGTCTACTATGCGAAAACCAAATCAAAACTTGCCACTGATCAATGTCATTTCCCTCACACCTGACGATCAAGAATCTCCAAAAAAAAAAAAAAAAATTTGCGTGGTCTAGAAACGTTGAGGCTCCGGTATGTGTATTTACTATTTGGCAATGAACAACCAAAAACACATAACGTTGAACAACCGAATACACATTTACAATTTGAGCAAATGCATCGAATACAGATCACGAATTACGTATCAATTATTGGAGGATACATGAAAGATTTCTATAAAACAATGGATGTCCTGTTTTTTCAAACCATTCGATGAGTAAGTATTCTAATTAAAATATTATAAAATACGGAGGTTAATATTATAAGTCACGATTTAAGTGACTGTATCTCCTCAAACATTGGATGAATGCAATACAGTCTCTCTCTCTCCTTTTCCCCTTAATACTCAAATAACTATCTTATAGTCAAAATGTAATTGGAATTTTTTCCGTTATAAACAATATTATTATAACTATAAACAAAGACGAGGAAAAAGAACGTTTAGCTAGTCCATCAATTACGACAAACATTAAAATATCTAATAATGAAGTAATATTACCTAAAGATTGTATATATATATAAATCATAAAGGTACACAATTATTGTAGATATACTATATAATAATAGTGTATATACTATTTTTAGTTTATATCTGACGATGAACCACCAAATACATATTACCAACTTGAGTAAATGCCTCAAATACAGATCACGAGTTACGGGTCACTAAATTCAGTCTAACTGAGAGATTTCTTTATCAGCACGAAATGTATGCTAAACCAATGATATCATCAGACTTCTTATCCGGTTTAATATTTTATAAACAAAGGCGAGAAAAGGGAAAGTTTTGCTAGTCCAGCAATTACGACAAATATTAATAAATCTAAAAATGAATACCTTATACTGAAAGATTGTATTTATATAGAAATCATTAAGGTAAACAATTAGGAATTAATACATGTAGTGAAATGTCCTATGAAACCACTATATTTTTTTGTTCATTTATAAAACGTTGTAAGCTAATTTGAACAACATTACAACCCTGTTTATTATAAAAAATGTACTGAATGCGAAACCGAAGAAAAAAATTAGTTGCGTATCCCATTTGTAAATGTTTTGTATATTTCTTTGGGTTTTTTTTAAAAAGCTGGTGTACTGTGTCGTTGATATCAAATAATAAACCATGCATGACGATTTGGTAAACTTTGAAAACCGGAATTGAACCCCGTTTTATTTATATATTAAATGACCTTAAAAATGAGACCAATACAAATACCAAAGATGACAATATTGTTAACTATGGCAGTAAATGTAAAGAAAATAACGTTGAGAAACAAAGACGCATATTTGTCACCTTCTCGCAGAAGCCTCAAGGATTCAATAAACCATAAATGTATTCATATACATAATTATCAAATTTTTTAATACAATATAAATAATTTAAAATTTTTAAATATTTTTTTATTTTAGAGGTAAATGTAACTTTGAAGAAGAAATAAATACACATGATATGAAAATCGGTTTCATTTTATAAGAGAATTACGTGTCAGTTGTTTGGACCGAGAAATCGAATCAAATAACCTCGATTATATCGTTCAAGACCTTGTTTTTAGTGATTCCGAATCTTCGAGCTGCGATGGACCGTCGACAATTTATAAAGAAATCAATATCGGGGATAACTAATGAGGTACTTATAATTTCAAGAAAATTTAAGGGATTCGAAAGATGTTTAAAAATGACCATCAAAGCTGAAGCAATACAGTAAGCTGCTGTATACTATAAAATGTATTATATTTAAACGTTATACATCATCTTACATAGAATTTGTAAATGTTTTTTTAGATGTTTAGGAATTGCGAGTGATAGACGTTTATCGAAACAATATCATCCATTAATAAATTCAAAATTATGGTAATGTTGATATCAATACAACTCAGTGGAATGAAAATATCTATATTCCACCGAAAAGCTACATTCCTAACATGCCAATCAGGCAAGGGATACAAGATGATAACTATAGCACTTATACAACGCAACAAGCCGGTAATTCTCAAATAATGATTAAGTTATAATTTGTTGGCGAGAGTTACAGCCAAAACTATAATATTACACAAGAAATGCAAAACATGTATGATAAGTGCATACCCAACATGACGTCGAACCAACAAACATAAAACTGGCACCCAGGAGCAACAGCTGGCCTTGGTGGAGCGGTGGATCCAGGCCATGGAGGTGACACCCGGTAATTATTTACCATACACATAAACATAATATTTTTTCTTTATATAATTTTGTGTATGGTCTCTAGTCTACATCTACTGAAATGATATCTAAAACTTTTTCTAGGGAAATACTAAAATCGAAGTATAAACGTTATTATTTTCTATTTTCAAATCTAAAAATGAAGACCTTATACTGAAAGATTGTATTTATATAGAAAGCATAAAGGTACACAATTATTGTAGATATACTATTTAATAATAGTGTATATACTATTTTTAGTTTATATCTGACGATGAACCACCAAATACATATTACCAACTTGAGTAAATGCCTCAAATACAGATTACGAGTTACGGGTCACTAAATTCAGTCTAACTGAGAGATTTCTTTATCAGCACGAAATGTATGCTAAACCAATGATATCATCAGACTTCTTATCCGGTTTAATATTTTATAAACAAAGGCGAGAAAAGGGAAAGTTTTGCTAGTCCAGCAATTACGACAAATATTAATAAATCTAAAAATGAATACCTTATACTGAAAGATTGTATTTATATAGAAATCATTTAGGTAAACAATTAGGAATTAATACATGTAGTGAAAAGTCCTATGAAACCACTATATTTTTTTGTTCATTTATAAAACGTTGTAAGCTAATTTGAACAACATTACAACCCTGTTTATTATAAAAAATGTACTGAATGCGAAACCAAAGAAAAAAATTAGTTGCGTATCCCATTTGTAAATGTTTTGTATATTTCTTTGGGTTTTTTTTAAAAAGCTGGTGTACTGTGTCGTTGATATCAAATAATAAACCATACATGACGATTTGGTAATCTTTGAAAACCGGAATTAAACCCTGTTTTATTTATATATTAAATTACCTTAAAAATGAGACCAATACAAATACCAAAGATGACAATATTGTTAACTATGGCAGTAAATGTAAAGAAAATAACGTTGAGAAACAAAGACGCATATTTGTCACCTTCTCGCAGAAGCCTCAAGGATTCAATAAACCATAAATGTATTCATATACATAATTATCAAACTTTTTAATACAATATAAATAATTTAAAATTTTTAAATATTTTTTTATTTTAGAGGTAAATGTAACTTTGAAGAAGAAATAAATACACATGATATGAAATTAAAAATTAAAAAGGATATGATCAGCGAAAATGTGTATCAAGGTCAAGAATGTCATCTTTGGAACTAATAATTTATAAGAATTCTGACAAGACATTATGTAAAAGAAATGCGAAAATTTGTACAAACAAAAGAAAAAACAGTTAGTTTGTGAAAATTTTGAAAAGACATTTTATACTAAATCAGATTTTATCAAACACATATTGTTTTGTACGGGATAAAAGCTCTATAAATGTTGACCACCTATTATACCTAATTTTCAATGAATTTTCAATTTATGTGGATAAATATAAAAAAAAATTCTATATGCTTATCCCCAAATATATCGGATATCTAAATAATTTGATGATATTTAATTTACTAACTGCTTTATAAATGGTTAAGACGATAATAATACCTTAGCAATAATACATTGAAAATTCCTTTGTTGTTGTTGATAGTTATGAATTTTGAATAAATTAAACAAAACTAAGTCTTATTTTTTTTTTTTTTATATATAAAATAAAAACAATATTTTACGCTCATTGGGTTTTTATAAAATTGTATATTTAATTAAAATTCTAGTTAACCACGTTTTTTCTTAACATAACTTTTAAATAATTCATGTATGATATAATATTTATAAAAAGGAAACAAATTAATATATTGATAATGATTATATATTAATTTACATTGTGACACACATAACTATTTTTCTAGCAGTCATTCTGTATTTATTTTTTTATCAACTCTTTTTTGCGACGTTTTTTATTATATTTTTTTTTAATTTATACATTTACATTATACCCGATCAGTCAAAATAATGACTTAAGCAAGATAACTCTTGTTTGATTTTTATATTATTTTTAAATTTATAATTAAGATAATATCAATTATGTACACTTTTATTACAACTACTTGTTCAATATCCCTTACCACGCATTTGATTACAATTTTTTTTGACTGTCAATCCACAGTGTTTTGTATAATTGTATTGTATTTAGGCATATCAATATACCTATTATTTTTAGACAGTAAAAATGTTTTAACCACATGCAAACTAGCTAACATTTACTACTAAACAGTTATGTTGGAGCTCATTGGTTTTAATTCAATATTCTTTAAAAATATTATACATTTATGAGCTTACAAATCATTAGATCACGCCAGAGGCTCATATATATGCATTTATTGAATAATATATAAAACCACGTTTCAGTTGAATGTTTTATATGTATTTGCAATTATCATACGCAATAATATCAACGTATAACATGTCTTATTTTTTTTTTATTATTATTTAAAACATTTTGAAACAAATGTGGTAGAAGAGAACAAATAGCTATTATACAAGTATAGGTACACAATTGATATTTGATTAATTATTAAAATAATATATAAATTAAACTAAATGTCAAGCATTTTTATTTATAATTAATTACGTTAAATGTAGTTGAAGTAAAAAACTTTAATTCATAATTCAGAACCAAATTATATCATACATTAATTATGTTCAATTAAGTAAACGTGTAACAATTATACCGTTAATAGTACCTAATTTTGAAAAAACAACATCAACAAGCATTATATTGTTTTTACTTCATATAAAAAATGTCCACCATTATTAAATACAATGGAAAAATCCACGATTAAAAAAATTTAAATTTGTAATGAAGAAATTAAATTATCACACCGTAAAAGTATGAAGGTGGACAATCTGTTGTTACAACGACTTTTGTATAACATTACAACAACAACAACAAAATATGTTGAATCTCAAATGACAAGGTGCTAGGGTGACCATCGATCAAAACATTATATATAAATGTGGATAAAAATTAGCTAAGGACTTTCCAGTGTGTACGTCACTGACGAGGCACTCAAAAGCTGCATACTTATAGAACTGGCTAAATCATATGACAATAGGTACACACTTTTATACCAGTTTGATAAAACCTATTAATCTGTCTACATGTGATCCAACCTTATCGCGTTTTAAGGTAAGACACAATAAAGTAACAAGATAGACTAAAAATGTGGACGTATTCAAGAAAGATTTTATTTTTATTCCAATAAACAAAAAGTCAGCATTAAAAGAACTTTTTAATTATTTATTTTAAACAAAACTTAAATAATTTATATATATTTTAGTATTTATTGGTTCCTGGTATTCATATGTTTTCCTAAAAATATATAATCGTGAACATAAGGCCATTAGTGATAAACTATTTGACTAGCTATATCAGTTAGATATGTTATTGTTAATTGTTTCTTTATTGTTAATAGATTTCCGTAAATATTAATTGGTATAAATCGAATTACTTTATCTGTAATAAATGAAGTAGTACTGTTGAGTTAATGTATGAAAAAAGCAACTGGCAATAGATTATATAGATATAGATTCGTCAAAACGGAACAATTTCAACAAGTGTTTGAAAATTTCATGAAATTTAAAAAAAATTAAATATTTCAGTATTTCAATAAATTTTGTTTTATTTTTAAATAAGTTTTATACTAATATATAAATGTCATAAATAAATAGTATGGTACCAAACTGTAACATAACTTAACCTTTGGTATTACACATTTAAAATGGTATTCAAAATTTTTAAATATTTTAAAAGTAGGTATACAATAGTATACATGTAAATTGTATACCTACTGAATTCTTACATTAGAATTTAGAACACTGAACACTGTGTTCAAAAACTAAATAAATTGTGTTTTTATTTGAGTTAAAAAAATTTCAATATTTCCCCTTTTTTTTTGAAATATTCCATCATATTTAGTGTACTATTTCAAAATGAATTATTTCATACTTCAAACACTAAACTTAACAATATCCAGCTCAAGTGAAACCGTATTATGGGCTCACTCTAAACGTGGAATGTTTATAATGATTTATTAAGTTTCCGGTTTCGGAGGTTTCGGATTAATTTAATTGTCATTTGAATCAGGAATGTCATGATATTATACGTTAACTGCGTTTTAGACATTGTGTTGTTTTGTTTAAGTACTGACGTCTGAGATAAAAAAATATTACTCATATGTAGGGCTTTTTAAAATTAAATAGTTATAAGTAATTACCATTCTCGCCTTATTGAACTGTTAAATTGTTTCGACGTTTGTAATATTCAATAATACAATATTATTATATTGAGCCCCGTTTACGATAATTTTGGTTTATTTAAGAGTACACTATCTAGTATCTACTAGTATTGTAAATTTTGATATTTTTGAAAAATTGAATTTTTACTGAATATAAAATATTGTATACTACCAATATTCCTATTTCATTTATTTTGCCAAAACACTTTACCTGCGATTTTCAAACTGTACTCCGGGAGAGTAATCTATAAGCTCCATGAACATAATATTGAATGAAATTAAAATAAAATAATTTTAGTTTATTATGTATACAGTATATGACATCAATAAAATCAATATGATCAATATGATCATCCGTATATTTCATTTTGTAGCCGAAAACGATTTTAGCTTTTATAATTTATGTCACTTATGATAATATTATAAAGAAACATATTATAAACAAAAATCATTCATGCATATTTTTTCACGAGTCAGTGGCGGTTCGTGAGGTTCACCAGAATCTAACCTAACCTTGAGGTGCACAAGAAATATATAAAATACCTATGTAAGATGGTGAAAATATTAATTTTGTTATAGATGCATACCAAAATAATTTACCTACTTAGTAATTATTAGTTGACTTGAGAGCACACTGGCGCAATTAATGGATAATGTACAATTGTACAGTTGTATCATTTCGACGAATAACGCGACATCGTGACACGATAAAAAATAAGTTCGGTGCACACATTAAAATATGCTCCAAACTACCATATATTATTAACCGACGCAGTGCCGGCACTAGGTATTGCGGGGCCCTGGACATAGGTAATAGGTACCCAGAGGAAGGCAAAATTCTAGCTTTTTTTAAATCAGGATTATTTAAAATTAATGCGGTTTTTATTTGAAATCCAAACATTAAAAATAATATTATCAAGTTGTTCTTTTTTTAATTATATGTTAACAAAAAATTATTTACAAATAATAAAATAATATGCATGTGTTGAAAATTATAAATTAATAAATTCGTGGTGGGCCTATTATTTAATTAATTCATGTTTATTTTAATAATTACAACTTATAAAAACATTAATAAAAAATAAATAAAATCATCAAAATGTTTGAATGATATAATAAATTGTTTAATATCTAAGGACGTGGCGGCGGTAGACAACAAACCACATTAAAACTAATCCTGATACACTAGATACGCACGCAGTAGGTACATATTATTTAATACAGCTATACCTACTATACGAATCTATACCTAAACTAAATTGTAATAATAATTTCATAAAATGAAAACTTAATTTTATGATATTATGCAGAAATTGTTGAAAAAATACTGTAAGGTGCAAAGCGGATTGCGGTCAAATACTCAAATGTTGAACATAATATAATCAAATAAATGTTTTGAGAATATAGCTCTTGCCCCTTCTATAATACGGTCATACGACAATACGCGGAGAGCTTTTCCAAACAAAGAACAGAAAAAACAATAACTATAGAGATAATAAATATTTATATTATTAATTACAGTATACTCCTACAATCCTCGAGTATTCTCAAAATATTACTCCTTCATCGTATCGATAACGATTTACTTTGTACTATGGCTAAATTTAGATATCATTTTCCAAATAGCTAATGATAGAAATAATATTAATATTATACATGTGTAGTATATAACAATAAGTCAATAAATGTATGGATTTATAATTTGTTAATATAAAATATCAATGTGTTTCGCGGTATTAAGATGATAATTAAAAATTGCGGGGTCCTTTAACAAGCGCGGGGCCCTGGACATATGTCCCATTTGTCCTCCCCTAGCGCCGGCACTGAACCGACGTGACTGAAATTGAACGCATTACAGCATTAAACCGTGCTAGTGTACGTACAATATTATCCCCTGCTGGTAAGATATATGTAAAATATAGTTGATATACCATACACTATATATTATTCAATCTATGCACTTTGTATTAGCTAAACCCGCGATTCCAAATGTTGGCAACAAATAAAGATGAAAGATGTCAAACCTTAATACGATTTTGAACTCTTGAAAAAATGTACCGGTGTCGTATGATTTAACCACACGGAATTGATGAAATATAAACAATGTTTTTCCCATATCAGAAGGCAACAATAAAATATAGTAATTATCTACAGTAGGTAATTACTAATATTATAGAAAATATCTATTATAATAGATATTGTAGATAATATCTACAATTATATACATTACGTGTTCAAATATTACATGACACACATTGTTAAATGTTTAAATATTTCATAGATACATATTTATTGGCTGAAGCTATGTTTGAGCATAATATGTTATCGATCAGTAAACTATATAAAAACATAAAAATTAAATCACATGCGAGTTTATTGAAAGTTGATTCGTATAAAGCTGAAAAAATAGCAGTAAAAATGATTTCTGAAGAACGCACGAATGGTTCAATTAATCAGAATTTATTATAACTTTTCCTACCATGGAGCGATTAATTTGACGATTTGCGTCGGTCAGTTAACTTATGCGTGTGTGTGTGTGTGTCGAACAAATCAAGAAAAATTTTGACTGCAGTGAAAAATGTATGCATTAATAAATTCCTACGCGCGATACAGGCAATCAGAATTAATAAACCTTAATAACAATATTGATTGCAAGTAACAACAATAACAAATTAATACGACCTTAAGGTAGATTACAGTGACGGCGGCGTTCGTGGTATCAGCAAGCCCGGCAATGAAGGATCAGACCGACCGTCCGATGTGGAATAACAGCAACAGCAACAAACGATGTTCGCTAATGGCGGACCAGCGCGACGACCCACAATTGGCGGTCGACGTGACGTTCGAAACGAGAACCATAGTACACGGCAGTAGACAACAATACTAGCGAACGACAACAGCTGCAACGGACGGCAAGAGACGGATCACGTTGTACGAACAGCAACAACAGCGTACGGCAAGAAACTGATCTCGTTATTCGGACTTCCAGAACGCGTACTTAAAAACGCGTCATGGCGGACGGCAGACGCGTACACCAGTCGCGCAGGTCCGGAGCATACTATAGCCTGTACCGAGTAAGAGGCTCCTATTAAGAGCTCACCGCCGCCGCACCGGGGCACCGGGCGGCGCACGAAAACCGGTCGGAACTCGCGCATGACAGAGAGCGCTACCGCAGCGTGTTCCGGCGGTGGCAGAGTTGTGTATTGTAAGGCGGCGGCGGGACCATATACCTATAAACTAATGGACGGCACCATTCCCCACTCCACCCTGCCATCAAAGCACAGTAATCATGTAAGAGAAAGAACGAAGAGAGAAAAGAGAGAAGAACATAAGTGGTGGTGGGGTAATCATCTAACACTGTATTTCACCCCCGTTCTCATTTCTCTTTTACTCAATATCGTAACCCTCACCACTCTCTCTCTCTCTTTAAGCGCTATCCATTAGTTTATAGATAATCGCCGTTGACCGCACGCGACTTGCCGTCGGGACCAAAGTCCGCGGGTAATCGCGGTCTTGTGCGCACGCGCGCAAAACTGGCCATAACGACGGCGACATCGATAGTGTTCAACAATAATAATGATTGCGGTTAATCATTATCTAGTGTTTTTTGTGAATATATATTATATTATCAATTATTATATACAGGTACATACCCATCACAGCAGTTAACATTATATTATAATATTTATTTTTGACAAGCGTACAATAATATGTACTGACTAAATTATGCATACTTAAGAGGACGTCACACCAGCATGCGTTGTCTCCGTCTTACAAATGTACAACATAGCAAAAACTGTTTTGCGCGGGGCAACTTTTATCTTTCCGTGTTTATAGTAATGGCTCCAAAATTTCTGAACATATAGGGTAGAAAATGATCTATGCAATGAAGTGCTTATATTTTAAAAAAACATAAATACAATAAAAGGTATTTGCTTCTAAACATTTAGTTTTTTTGTTTTTGTTATTCGCTTATAAAAAAATTATCGGATAGTGCTATTAAAAAAAAGTACGCTGTTGCACAGATAAAGTTCTTCTTTACGTGTTGTAAAAATGTAATAGTTCTACAACAAATATGGTGTGAGTAAAGTTGTCCCGCGCAAAACAGTATTTTATATGTTGTACATTTGTAAGACGGAGACAACATAATATGTGGGTGTGACGTCCTCTTAACTATTTATTTTCTGATTAGAGTTGTATACCTATATACAATTACTAATTAGGTATGTATGTTTTGACAGTTATGTATTTATTCAAATTACAAAATATTTCTAAGCATTACAAATACGATGAATTCCACTATAATTATCAATAGACATCCGTCCTCGTAAATTATATGCTGTTTAAAACTATTATTATTTTAATAGTCGAAGATTAAATAAGCCGGTCGTCTAGACTCTAGAACAACAATGCTCCAACTGTGGGTTGCAAACAAATTATTGATTGTCACCAACACAGATATAATAGCTATTTTCTATAGTGAGTATTCTGTGAAACCATCGTTTCAAAAGGGTCGTCGAAACCCTTGGTGACATTATAGGTAGCCGCGTCCTCAAAAATGTTGAGAATATCTATAAAACTAGATCGTCAGAAATATGTTAGAAAAACAAGTTTTCGAAAAACTGAAGTAAATAATTGCTTAGTCCTGTCGACGATGCTGTATTATAGCAGAGTTGTAGGTATGTGATGTATATATTTTACCTTCATGATAACTAAACTATAAATCAACTTCTATGTACAGCTTGAGGAATATCTATTATAGGAATTAATAGTGTTGTACTGTTGTTATACAAAAAATGTTGGTATTTCTCCTCTGTCTGACCTTATAGGTTATAGGCATATTTTCAACGGAAATCGGGTCATTATAATAATGAATGCGGTTAATAATTATCTAGTGTTTTTTGTGAATATATATTATATTATCAATTATTATGTACAGTGTACACATGATGAATAACTGACTATTTATTCTAAAAACTATTAATTAGCCAACTAACTCAACAGTTTTTTTTTTTTATTTGAATATTTTATAATAAAGATACGTACATAAAAATATGTAAATATATTTTATCTAAGCCAAAATTAAAACGATTTACGATGCTATTCAGAAAGTAACAGATAGAACTGACTTTTGGAATAACCTTTGATCTAATCAATATTTAAATTTTTTTTTAGTTTATCTATAATTTATAGTCACTTGCGCTACACATAATATATTATACAAACAATTGTTTTTATTTTTTAACACTGAAAATAAATAATTTAAAATATGATTAAAATTGTTTTGCATTTATTCAAAATAGCCAATTTGTGAATCTGATTATAAGAACAATTTTGATCGTAAAAAAATTTATCTAAGCCAAGTAGTTTATTTTATTGAATTTTTTAAAATATCAATATTTTTTTGATTAAATGAATTTGGAACGTAATAACTTTTATTAAAATATTTTTTTTGGGAAATTGCTGACATGAGTATATTTCTTAAATTATTTACCTATCATAGTTTTTTAACAATTTTTGTCAAACGTTTAAGTAGCATCATTTTTTATCCGTCAGGTCCTTCTTTTACACCTTATTGTATATTGTATATTTTAATATATATGCCGTTCGTTTTGAAATAGGTACCTACCTACTCAATACTCTTAACATCGATTGTCATAATAATTATAACATATACAATCATATTATTTGTATAATATACATAAAGCGGTATATATTGACAATTTGTCACTTAACGAATTTTAAGAATATAATCATTTTATATAGATATTGTATTTGGATAATATTGTTACAAACCATTATAAAATACCTATACGTAGTTTATATATGTGTTCATATAATAATCACAACATAAGGTTTGCATTGCTATAATATTGTCGTCAGCTCGGTCCCTCTATTCCGAGAATTTGGCTATAATGTAAAATCCAAATGTACATTGTGTTTTTTTTGTTTTATACTGGTTCTTTTCTGTTCAAAACGATGTGTTAAACAAAACACATTGTTTGAGACTGTTTTTAACCATTTTAAATATACTGTTTTAACAGTCTAAGACTCAAACAACCTATTTGATAAAACAAAAAACACAGTTTTTTTTTTTTAATGAAATAATACACAGACTCTGTAATTAATACAACACGTAGAAATATCATTACCTACGTAAAAACATTATATACCTTACGGTTATGTTACAAAATAATAATATATGCCTATAGCCTATGCCTATATACTGTAAAAAAACTAAATATGACAAACAAATTGTAAATGTTGTGTCTTTTTTTCATTATAATGTCGCTTAGTAAAAGTCCCTAAAATTAATATCCTATGGTTGGTGTAGCTCTAAATTTCAAATATTATAATGTATATTTGAATATTTCATATACGTACCTATTATGTGAGTCACGTGTTTAATTATGACATCGTATGGTACATATTGAGTATATTATAAATGCGTTGATTTAAGTATATTTAGTTTGTCCATGCCTATAATATTATATTATAATATTTTATTCGGTTGGTTTAAATGTTGTGCATCGACGTGGGTGATCCGTGCGCAGCGGGAAGTCCGTTCGATGTGGGTAAACTCCGGCGGGTTCTCACGTCCTAAGCGTCCTATTTTATATTATACCGATAACATCAGGGTTCTCGAAATGCTATTATAAACTGAAAAAAATGTACAGAGAAGAGGGTGATAGACATATAAGTACAGTATATAATAACAATTCTTTAGGTATATATAATATTATGGTGCATCAAAAGAACCCCGGCGCCGACAATAATAAAATTGTTGTTATTTCCAACAGAAAGATTTTACAAATAATGATATTCCGTCTACCTAAATAACAATAACAACATAATTTATTATCTACCCATCATCCAGTCACCATCTCCCGTCTGTGTCGCCATTTAAGTCCCTTCGACGCGTCTATACATTCCTGTTAAATTAGTCACAGGCGGTAGTTCTAAGAAAATAATACACGAAAAATCCATATAATAATATAATTTATATATATATACGCGTTCAGGGAGGGTCGTACATTTGGGCGTACACAACAGTATACGAGAAGGTTGTCGAAGGTACATAAAATGTAAAAGCGTTTAATAAAAACGTCCTATTCGTCCCTTGTGGTATGGTACCTATAATATTTTTAAATTCCTCAAGTCGAAGAAAAAATACACGTTTGAAAATAATAATTTAATAATATGGTAATTTGTTTATTATATGCGCTCATCCGCTGCACGGTGAACCGTGTATGACATTTATCACTCGACCATCTAAAAGCCGTCCGTTATTATAGGTACCATGATATTTATTATTTTAAGGTTATCGTAGTTACATCAAAATATGTAAAAGCGATTACAAAAAACATTCGTCCTGTTCGTCCGCTGTGGTATGGTATATTAATTTTAAATTCCTCAAGTCGAAGAAAAAATACACATTTTAAAATAACAATATAATAATAATATTACACATAATGATATAAACCATATTATGGTAATTTGTTCATTATTGCTCATCCGCTGCAAAACGAACCGTGTATGACATTTATCACTCGGCCATCGAATATTCGTCGATGCTTCATTACTATATTCAATAAAACTTTCAAATAAAAGTAAATAATAATACTTGGAATATTGTTTACAATTAGTAGTAGCATAGTTGATAATAGAAATTCGAAAATATGATAATCTATACTATATAAAGCTGTAAGCGCATATCTGTGTAAGGCAAACTAGATAACACTATCGGTTCAATTTTGATCGGATTTATTTGTATGTGTTCCTTATGACCACACGAATGTCATAAGCAAATTTGATAAAGTTAGTAAATAATTAGTTATTAATAAACGTGTAAAATGAACGTGTAAATTGTATACCTATTTGCGACCCGCGAGTTTCCTGCTACCTGCAATCTGAATTTTTTTCCGTCAAATTATCTGTTTAATATCTGCGTGTAAATACCTATCAGTTGTTCCGAGAAATTTATCGATAAACTTAATCTCGTGGGCATCACGAGTACACCAACATGTATATATTCCTAGAAGTTTAAACAATAAAAAACATACCATAGACATAAGAAACTAATACAAATACTTATTTTAATCTATCTTATTATATATAAAAGCGAAATGGAAATCTTTGAAGGGTTGGCTCCGAAACGGGCTTGACCGATTTGGATGATTCTTATTTAGTTGTGTTCGTAATTATTGTCAAGCCAAGGCTTACATGAAAGAAATTTTTAAGAAAATCCACCGGAAAATCTGGATGTCAAAAATACAACAGTGGCGCCAGCTGTCCCGCAAAAAAATAAATAATAATGATTTTTAGTTTATCCGGTATTGTAAAGTTCGTATTAGTTACGATTGAATATAATTTTTGAGCTGTATAAATTATAAAATTTGGTCAAAACCATATAACTCAGTAAAAATGGTATTCCTAACGCTTATATTGTTCGACTGTTGTCCCGGGAACCTATACATACACATCATAAATAACGTAGTAATAAAATATTAATTGTAATTACGTATGCCCCTCGAGAGGAAAATATACTGTTCGCATAATATCAATGGTGTCTTCTGGTCAGGATGGCTATAATATAATGTAATCGATCTTCTCACTAACTTATCAACGTAGAGCCTAAATAATGATATCTTGAGGCTTGTAGTTTTCATGGTACCTTCGTACCACCTCATAAGTGTACGCTAAGAAAGCGTCTTTCAAAATTCACATTGTATTAAGTAGTGCTTGCACAAGTATTTTGAAATTCGAGATGATCGATGAAAAGTTTTGAACACCATGCACCGAATATTAAATAACGAATTGAACGAAAGTTTGTAAATACATTTATTGTGTATGTTACGCGAGGGCCAGATGGAGAGAATTAACAGGGCGCTGAGTGCTGACATCCACCTGAAATTATATTTTTATTTATTTCCATATCAATATTTCTATATTAGTATAATAGTAAACAACAATAACACAATACATATTATAGATTTAATATCCACTATATGTCCTGCGATACTTTGACAAATACAATGTTAAGTTTATATAAGTAATAAATAATATAAATATGATATTTTTAGTCACCCAACCAACCACGAGGCAGTACTATTTTAATTCGTTCCGTATTTGTTACCATGGTACTGTGGTATACCTATGGTTCAAACTTCAAGTCATTTTAAGCGTATTACGTGATTATCAGTTTAAGCTATTTTATTTTGTGGCCGTATAATATGCAAGGCCGTTTTTATGGTGGGGGGGGGGCAACGGGTACATTTGCCCGGGCGGCAGGGCACCAGTGCAACAATATTGAATTCATTTTTTTTTGGTAAGAATTTGTTTGACTATACCTACTAGGACTTTTTGCATTGCGTGACTATAATACGAAAATATGGCGTCATTTACTCATTTTGCCAATCAATTATAAGTGACAACTATTAAATTTTGTAATTTTTTTTTATAGTTTACAATTGTATGTTATTATACATTTTGGCAATTTATTAAAATATGTATCATCATTATCAGTGTTTTAAACAAAATTTTCATAAATAAAAAATTACTTACAACTAAACAAAACTTGTTAATTATTTTTATTTTTTGTGGTGAGGGGGGGGGGCGTACAAATGTTGTCGACCCAATGCGCAATAAGTGTAAATACGGCCCTGCGTATATTATGTATATTTTCATAGCTGCATCTTAGCCAAACTCATTACCTAGCGACCGTTGTTTTGATAATGATGCACGAACACGTAACGATAATAATAATAGTAGCACATATTCGTCGTAGTGCGTATTCATCGAATAATAATTAGTAATAGTAGAATTCGCTACTATTATTATTGTCGATATATACGCGATGTATATTATTATCATTAGGCAATCGTTCGCTCGCGTATTATTATTATTATATATTTTATAATACGTGGTGCGTATAATATATATATACGTATTTACGCTATCATCTATATAGGTATAGTCACAGCTCGCTACAATACTATCAAAGCGCATATATATTTTTAAAAAACAGGGGCTCTCTTGTAGGTACATACAAAATATGTTATATACGATTTACTTTACCGAAACATACAATTTTTCAGCTGCGTTAATCTGTACATTTTTATCGAGACCGGCGGCGACGACTCGCCGCGTGTCGTTTTCGACAAATGTTATTGATCATCGCCGGGTGATTAGGGTACGCCAAGAAGTATATTATAATAATGGTATATAATATATATTATACACACACATATACGACTTTTGTACACTTTATAATTACTGAAAATACACAATTACTTTATTCACTTTTGAAATGGACTATAATAAATGATAACAATATAAAATATCCATACTGACAAACCGTCTCCGCTCAGAATCGATTTTTTTTATACAATGATATTATATAGGGTTTTAAAATTTCATGAAATTTATTTTCTTGAAATATTTCATTTCCGTGAAAAATAAAAATAAAATGTTTATTTTATTTACAATTTTATAGTCGTCAAATTCTAAGTGAACATTTTTAAGAGTTGGTTTTTTGTATGAAACAAAGAAAATATGTAACATATTTACATATAATTTATGAGTTGTTTAACAAATTAATAATATAACAAATTTAAACATTGCCTTTTAAATCTTAAGTTCCAAACTCATTAACCAACTCAACATCATAACATATTGTTGAGATCCGTGGCTCTGCGAATTCATACTACCTATACTATATTATAATTATATTATATTATATTCACAATGTATATAGACATAAACCACTCTTATAATAGTCATGAATCCGTGACCTTTTACAATATACAAAATATAATCTAAGTATTAAATAAAAGAGTCCAGAGCACCTTCACATAATCACATCACTCAGTCACATACACACATATACGACTTTTGTACACTTAATAATTACTGAAAATATACACTATTATTTTATTAACTGGTAGAAATTCATTTCAACTTTATTTTATTATCTTTTGGATCTCTGACGGTCCGCAACAATATTTTAAAACTCATATAAAAATGTTTTTATTCCCAAAATAATGCCTGGAATATTTTTCAGCACTACATATAGAATAAACAAATATAAAATAATAAATCAACAAAAATAATATGTTTTTCTTTATTTCTAAGTATGTAATAAATATATTATTTATAAACATATATAACCAAACACGTTTGAAATAAGAAAAAATACTTTTTATAATTTCATTGAAATATTTCAAGAATAGTGAAATTTCAAATTCAGAACCCTAATTATTATAATCCAGCAGTTAAGAGGATGTATCATCCGCATTTGTTATCTCCGTCTTACACACGTGCAGCACAGCGAAAACTGTTTGGCGCGGGAAAGAACCGAGAAGACTACAGTCATAACTAAGAAACGAAATTTTCACCACATATAAGAGAAAAATTTGGCTCTGCAATATCGTTTTTATATTTTTTTGATATCACTTATACGAAAAAAGTTCTTATTGCTTCAAAATCCATTATTATTTGTGTTTTTTAAACTTGAATAACTTTTTTTGAAGTTCCGATGACGAAAAAATAAAAATGATATTGCACAGCCAAAGTTTTCCTTTTTATGTGTTGAAAATTTCGTTTCTTAGTTATGACTGTAGCCTTCTCGGTTCTTTCTCGCGCAAAACATTTTTTGCTATGCCGTACGTGTGTAAGACGAAACAACAAATAAATGCACGTTTAAATCAAAAAATTACAGATTTAATTTTGACTGAATATAAAATATTGTATATTACCAATATTCTGTCTATTTCATTTATTTTTCCAAAACACTATACCAGCGATTTTCAAACTGTGCTCTGAGAGTGTAATCTATATAGGCTCCATGAACATATCTGAATAAATTAAAATAAAATAATTTTAGTTTATTATGTATGTAGTATATTTCATCAATAATCATCCGTATATTTTGTTTCGTAGTCAAAAACGACATCAGCTTTTATCATTTATGTCGCTTTTGATAATATTATAAAGAAACTAATTATATACAAATCATTAATGCATAATTTTTCAAGAGTTATTATGAATGCTTTCACAAGCATTCCTAATTTTTCGGGCCGCATCCGTTAGTAACATAATAGCTTCACACACAAAAAAAGTTTGAGAACCAATGCTATGGACCGTTCCGATTTTCCATTTACATTCGAACAAAGACACACATCCTTATACGCATACGTAAATTTACACCCCTCGGCAGCTGTTGCTTTTTTTTTTCTTTGTGGCATAACTACATGGGGACCGAATCGTTTTTACACATGGATTTTAACCCTCAACACATGCAGCTGTTCCCCTGTGTTCGATTCTCGCAACAGTGCATTTTATGGTCTTGGGTATACTCCCCCTGGTTCTCGGTAGTATACGTCTTGTAAATTACGACGAACTTCGTGTGCTCGTATTGCCATAAAACCCGAGAAAATACACAAAAAAAGAGGGTATAATACAACCATAAATATATTGATAAAATATACATTAACGAAACGCACGGCCAACAATATATTATTACGAAGCGAGACCCACCGCTGACTAAAATGTTCCCACAATAAAAAATAATAATAATAACAATAAATTATCTATCTACCCTTGTCATACCGAATCGCCGCGCCCAGGGCCCGTCAGACCGTCACCACTCTAATAATGACCCATAATACTCCCCCGGGTTCTCGGTAGTATACGTCTTGTAAATTACGACGAACTTCGTGTGCTCGTATTACCATAAAACCCGAGAAAATACACAAAAAAGATGGTATAATACAACCATAAATATAATATTAAAATAAACATTAACGCAACGCACGGCCAACAATTATTACTTTAAGAAATTCAATGAATATTACAGTTATATTTATAAAAGTTAATGGTATTCATGATATCAATGACACTATATACAATATACTATAATATATATTACATAGGTAGGTAATATATACCTACACATTACATATAATTCAAATTATATCATTAATAATATAATATACATACTTCATTTTATCGGGAGAAATTACAAATTTACACACTGATTACAAGCGGAATAATAAATATATAACTATTAACAAGATATACAATATTATGTTCTCGTCGTTGTAACTAACACAAAACATTGATAATCACGTTATTCATTGGACTTTAATCTCTGACAGGACGTTATGAGTCAATACTATTTACGTCAATTATACCTGACGACACCAATACATTTCATTTGGATATAATAATATAATAATTTGTACTATGTAGGTTCAATAATTATCAGTAAATAAGATTAATTCCCAAAATTGTATTAAAAACGGATTTATTTAAATTTTAATATTTATACGATTATAATTGTTTTACGAAATAAATATAATTAATTTAGGTCGTTACTAATAAAACACAAACTAGGTATTCCAATATTATTAACATAAATTATAAAAAACTATTATATTACAATCTTAATCAAATAAATAACATTTTTTTTTTTTTACATGGAACTGATTGATAGTTATTATATTTTAATACGGCTGGATTTAAGCTAAAAAATTCATAAAATAGTTTTATCTAAAACGTATGTATAAGTTTAAATTATTATTTGCCGTTAAACGTAGATATTATTTTGAATAACAAAACATATAATATATTAGTTTATAATATAACATAATATATATACGAAGACTACGACTATACGTTACAGCTATTGAATTTATTTTTACAGAGGTATTATACATAAAATCGTTTTTGGTGGTAAAATATTTCCCCCCCAGTATTCTGCCACCAAAGCCATTGTTATTACAGTTCACGTCCATACCTATAATATTGTCGGTCTATCTACCTGTTCATGTAGGCTAAGGCGAGGCGTCTTGCAGGCGGCGCCGATCCCATAATAATCGTTTTCTAAGCTGTCAAAAATAAATTGTATCCCGACGATATTGTTTCTATTCTATATAGACTGAGGGATCATTTCCAATTATAATTGTATGTAGGGTTGCATTACCACGTACCTAAATTTTTTCCGATCCAACTTGCTGTCGCCAGCTGCGGAGCAAACATTCATCAAGATTAAAAGTTACGTTTTAAAATATAATAATATTAAATAACAATAGGTAACAATACACTAAACATTGTTTTTCATTAGGTAATCATAATATAATATATTTATGTAATTGTATATAATATTGTCAAAAATTGAGAAAAAAAAATTACATCTAGTATATTATGACATTTTAAATAATTAGTTATAACTTATATCACAGTTAAAAAATAATCAAATCATAAAACAAAATATTCTGTGAATATTTAAAGTGGGACAAGTCACAGAATAAAATCAGTTATATGAATGTAGCTATGAATATAACAGAGATGATACAAGAGTTTTGGGGCACATTATAGGTATATATTATGTATATATTGTATATATTATATACCTATATATATATATATATATATTGAACAAAGTTTGAAACATTTAATAGTTGGATTTTTTGCCGGCAATGAAGTGCACGAGAGCCAGCTAGTATTATTAAAAAAAGACGCATACGAGTTTACGTGCAATGCACTCCAAAAACTACTCCTTATAGATTTATAGAACAACTAAATAGCCGATTATAATTTGTTATTGAAACCGCGTCCACCATTGGGGTCCTCTATATGTCCAAACGGCAATGTTTACAATTTTATATGATAACAATGATAAATATATATTTTATTAATTTATTTCAATTAATAAGTTAAGTTGCTAATAAAAAAAAATACATATATGAGGTATTGTTTAATAAATTGGGTGATAATCACTTGAATAGTAACTATCATTCATAAGTATATTGACATTTAAACAATCTATGATAATCATTATTGTAACAATAATAAATAATTAATAACTAATGAGTAATGAATATAAATTACGATTTATGAATATAATTCGTGGCATCGATGTCTTCAAACGGGCGATTAATGTTACCCCTATACCTATTAATATTTATAAGTAACTTAATAATACAATATATTAATTTTTATCTTTGAACATAAATACAAAGTTCTTTGTAATTATATCTTATTTTTTTTCTGATAATATTTTTTATATTCTGCGAACTTATAATAATTATTATAAACCGTAATAAACAAAATATTTTTTTTGGATAATAGGGATATTCAAAATGAACATAATTGGGAGAATAAAGAAAAATATGAATCGATTTTAAGTTAATGTAGAGGCAAATGAGTTAAGTTAAAGTTAAGTTAATTAAAACACCGAATTAGTAAGTTAAGTTAATACGTTAAAATTAACATAACTTTTACATTAAAATCTAACTTATTAACTCGTTAATGACCAGCCTTGCATACTACTATACTAAATGTGGTACATAATATAATACTAATTTAAGACGATGTCATTGAAATATTAGTTTTCTCTCTCAGGCCCACGCGTCACATAAATATATAAAACGTATAAAATATATAAATAATCGTTTTTTTATAATTTATGAGTTATATAGAATATCACCTATTGCAAAGGATTGTAGTACGCTTACCTACCTTATTTATATGTACATAAAATTAACCTGAAATCATTAAATGGATCATCATCACAAGCTTATGTTTATTAGACCACAATAAATGATTAAACAAAATTTGTCAAATAATAAAATTAATTAATTATACATTTATACCTTCACGTAGAAAAACATTGTTTAAACATTTGAGCATTTATTATTTTACTATCTAAATTTATGAGAAGTCGTGTTATCAATATTAAGATACAAACACTCAAATATATGAATCCCAAAAAAAAACCATAATTAAAAAACCAACGTAAAACAACCAAAAGAAAAAAACCAGCTTCATTTTTTTTTTTTTTTTAATTGGTCATTAAGCCCGGCAACCATGGTCATTAGCTGTTTGTTTGTTTTTATTTGTAGCGGAGGATATTGTTGGTTGGTAAACACGTGTGTGTGGTTTTTGGCAAATTTTCAAGTGGACACCCGTAGATATCTGCCATGCCCGGGTGAGGGATGGCGGCACTTGTTCTCCGGACACCATGACTTGTCCGAAGAAAAATGCCGCCAATGGCCGAGGAATCGAACTCGGGTCGACTGCGTCGCAGCCGACGCCTTAGTCCGCTCGGCCACTCGTGTGCGGTTCGTGTCACCAGTATAGGGGCCGTGGTACGTTTGGTATAGGAAAATAGAATTTTAAAACGGTTTAGAGATATCATCGCGTTCAAAATATGTTAATCGTTAATGTAGAAATTTCAGACATCCATCAACTGACAGCTGCGCATAAGGCGTATACAACAAAATTTATTATTATTATATGACATAAACTGCGTCGTTCAGACAAGACACTCGACCCCGCGTTTGCCAAAACGTATAATATAATATGGATAATGGACATCTAATGATAATATGGTAATAATATTGTATTATATAATTTATAGGTAAAATATCATATTAAATAGTTATTTTTAAAAAAATGTCTCGGCCAGAATAAATATGCACGAAAAAATAATCTGAACTGTATATCAACTATACGATATATCTCTTTTTCTAAATTCAAGTGCCTGGCTATAGCATTGATTTAGGGAGAATCTTAAACCTTCAAGGCGATTTCTAATGTCGTCGTCGCCACCCAAGATCTATGTGTTAGTCGTAAAGATTATTAGTGTGTGTGGCGTCCGAATCGCGGTAAAAAATTCTGAAGTAAAAAAGTTCTTGGAAAAAAAGTCTGGGTAAAAAAGTCCGAGGCATAAAAAGTCCGCCGTAGATATATTATATTATTTTATATATTATATCATGGTTTTAAAATAATATAAAACTTCTTCAACACTATCGCGGGTAATACATTATTATTATTATATATTTTGTACACAATTTATTATTCCAACAACTATTATAGTTATCTATTAGCGTATATGCTTTATAGTTTATAGTATAATTTATTTATCTCTGTATATAGAATATATTACGATTATTAACTGTATTGATTAAATAATTATTATTAATCACGTCATTATTTAGTCACGTTTCACAAATTATTTTGTGTTGTATTAAATACCAAATTTAAATTATCTTTATTTTATAAAATAACATTATATTAGATTTTACAGCTCGTGATAATTTCGTTTATCATCTATACGAGACCAATATTATAATTTATTTTAAGTAATGATAAGTAATACCATTATCTAAACGTGAAAAATTAATGACACTACACTTATTTATAATTAGTATAACTATAGTGTAAGGTAATTTTTGACGACTCCAAGTAACAATTTTTTAGATTAAAATGTAAAATTAAAGTATCAGTTGGATACTTTTAATAGTAGTGAAACTTATTTAATATTTATTTATTAAAATATAATTTTGATGTCTGATGACCAGAAACAGTATAATTACTCGTATACGAAATCGACCAGCTATTCATGAAAAGTTGTTAATTTCATGATGTGGAAACAGTAAATAATATACTGTATCCACAAAAAAAACTACACGGTTTTATAATATATAAATATTCAAGTCATTTTAAATATAAAAAATAAAAATACTTATTTAAAAAAACGAAATATGCTACGCTCAGCAGATCACTTCAGTTTAAAAATTAGAGTGAATTGACCTAAAAACTATAAAATTTAAATGTAAGATTTTTATTTAGACAATATCATAGGATTTTTATCATGTTTTAATTTTAAATTGATTTATAAGTATTTCAAGATGTTCAATTATATATAAGTATTTACTTTTTGAATTTTTTCCGATTACCGATAAGTGTGAGCTCAGTGCGTGTGTATTATGTATTTATGGGTATTTTTCATTATTTTTTATTTTTTATACAATTGTTATTGTTTGTGATTAAAAAAGGATAACAATAAATATGAAAATAATGTTCCTACGTTTTTCCATACGTGTAATTTGGTAAATATTGTTCGTAGGAAGTTTGATGTTAAATTTAGAAGTTCAAGTTATGAGAAAATTCATTTTTAGGGTATCAAAAGAACAAAGTTTCGCAGTAGATTTTGAAATAATTGGAAAAAAGTACATAATCAGCGTTAAATACATGAAGTTAAATACATTCGTTAAATACGAACAGTGATATACGGTTATCATTATATTAATATATCGGGGTATATGTATCGTCAATAGGTACTATAGCATAATAGACAGGATAAATTCCGGAGAAGAGAGGTAAGGAGCACGATTATCGTTTTTGGTTCTCGTCGACACGTTGGATTTTTCGAACAAAAAGACTACAGGCAACGTGGCGACGTTGCCGAAATCATCCCATCGGTTCGAGGGTAGCGCTGAAAAGGGGTGCGGTGGGGAGGGAGGTTTGTCGAATACTTCCCGCACTATCGCTGAACAATGCCCTATTCAACCACTCCCGAGAACCTGCCATGCACAGGGACTGGCAATAGTCATAATATATTTTTTTATATCTCCAGCAATCTTACGTACCCAGTGGATCCAATGTCATTTATTTACAGTCGTTTATAAACCAAATATACAATAAATCTACTAAATATCACGTCCTTTACTTGTAATAATACTGCTTATTAGGTACAAGGTACCTACTTACTAGAATGTCAGTAGAAGCAGTTTTCAATTATTTATCAGACTATGTTAACATAAATTATGTGATTGTCAGAAAACCACTACGGTTAATTAACTTACAAACTTGTATAGAAAAAACTTAAATATTAAATATATTATGAAATTATATAATATGATCTCAAAATAATTAAAAACTACTGATAGCGTATAAGCTAACCTCACCCAACCTGTATATGATTGTAATTAGCCACTTAACGTTAATTAACTTCCTCTAGTTAACAGATAAATATAAATTAATTCGGGGTTTCAGACGATTTTAATTATGTAGGTGTTAGGTACACTACTACACTGTATATAATTATAATATTTTAATATAGGTATTGTATTGGTAAATAAAAATAAAAATAAATATTTTTCGTTTAAATTTCCATTTTCATCAACATTATATTCCATCAAATACTTATTAAAACAATACATGGCTATTCGTGGTATTATAAACATATAAAAATGTATAAGCTACATATTGGTAACCTACCTGTATATATTTTTATAATGGTTTGTAATAATATTATAAAAAATATTATAATATCTATTTAAAATGATTTTACTTTATATTCACCAAGTTCGAGTTTCAAGTGACAATATACCTACCACTATATTATGCACATATTATTATAATGTCGCGTATTGAGTAGGTACCTCCAGTAGGTAGGTACATCTCAAAACGAACAGCATAAATCTTAAAATATATAATAGTATAATATAACATAGCATTATCGTACATCGTACGGTAAGACATTGTTTTAATTTGACTCCATTAAAACATATTTACATAGGTACTACTATAAATATTTATATACTTATTTGTACATACTACTTACTATATATTTTGTATGCACGTATCTGTATTATAAAATATTCAAATTTCATCATGTGTACTCAGTACATAATTGAAAATATATATATTTAAAAAAAAAATAGATAATGATTAATCGCAATCATTATTAAAATGACCCGATTTCCGTTGAAAATACGCCTAAAGGTCAGACAGAGGAGAAACACCAAAATTTTTTATCTAACAATATTACAACACTATTAATTCCGATAAGAGTTATTCATTGAGCTGTAATAGAAGTTGATTTATAGTTTAGTTTTCATGTTGGTATAAACGCGAGTATTTCATTTGAAGATAATATAAACAAATTTGCTAAGGAAAAATAAATATATTATATTAGATTAAAAATATATGTATATTTTCTTTTATTGCATATGCCGTAAAAATCTATATTATAATTAGAATAAAATATATATACTATACTAATTTTAATTAATATTTATTACAAATTACTAAATCTGAATAAAAAAATGATATTGTTTTGGGTGAAAGGGCATTAAAAGTAATACCCCCCCTTAAATTATGACCATAAACCGGCTCTGCAGCGGTTCTTAAAGTGTGATCCCCATTCTTCTGGGGGTCCATGACACTCACCTCAGGTGTCCACTACGGCTATATCAAAAAATAAAATATTACATTTGTGTGGACATTTACAATAAGTACCTAATAAAAATAATCATGAATGTGTATGCTTTTATGTGCCTACTTATGTGATTTGTAATATCATAAGTGTTAAAATATTGGTTATGATAACATTAGATATTGTGTAAAACAACGGTATTTTAAAGAAAATTGGTAAAGGGTTTTTGATTTTAAAAATTCTTACTAAGAGCCTAAGGACTTCTGATCTATACAAAAAATATTTCATAAACAAAAACAATATTTTAAAAATCATTTCGTCAATAGTATTTTTTTCAAAGAATTTTCATAAATAATAAATATATTTTATGAACTTAATTTTGAATATGTTTTTATTTCACTAAAATCAAATTATATAAAACCAAATATTTTTAATTAATTAAGCAATGAAATAGTTAAAATTATAGAAGTCAATAATTTTGATTTTAAATTAATATAGTATAGGTAATAATTGTTTTCGGTAATCATAAAATTGTATGTCAGGCCAATTTTAAAAAAGACAAATATTCTTAAATGTATATCATTAGAATATTATTATAATTTAATTTTTAATTTATTTTTTCCTTTTTTATTTTTGGATTTTTGTCATAAATCAATAAGAATAATGTAACATATTTAAGCTAATTTGTTTTGCATATTTGATATTTTTTGCAATTTTTGAATATCTTGAAAAAATTGATATTCATTACACATTGTTAGTAAACTAAGTTATATAGGTAGGTACTTCTTACTTGTACTGTTTTTAAAACATTTTTGATATTGTCTGGATACAATAAAATATAGGTACAATGATGGATTTTCATAAATAATGATAATATCGTCATCGAATTAAGTTTAGGCATTTAATGATTCCACAAATTGACGAGTATTTATGAATATAACCAGCGATATTTTTTGTATAGACTTGATATTTTGTTCAAAATAATTAAAACCTAAAACAAAATTTAAATACCTTAACTTAAAATATAAAACATAATATACAAATTAAATCAGCGTTTATTTTCTTGGAAAATAATATAGTGGCAAATTAATAGGAACGTTTTTATTTAATAATAGTAATATTTAATGTTTTGTTATTTGAAAATGTATAATCGATAGGGGGTAGCTTATATTATAGTTTATAATATAAAATATACAACATTGGACACAAAATATAATATATAATTATACATAGGATTGCTTCGTCGTAAAGTTTGTAATTTTCAAAGTTTTTCCAATTTTTGTAACTATGTGTATACCTAAGTATGCGTTTGAACAAAAAAAAAATATTTTACTTTCCTTGTCTTATAACATAAAAACGCAATTATTACTATAAGTAATTAGTTCGATACAAGCAGATGGTAATCCATAGTCAATGGTCATACCATAACGCCATTATGAAGATGACAATATTATTCTTATATCATTCCATAATCGATGGGTACCTATTAGGATGCAATAGGAATAGTTTGTGTTAGAAGACTTAGAAATAGGACTTTATAATCTCTAAATAATAATACATAAATAATAATATATATTATAAAAATAGGACAAATATAATAATAAAATAGTTCAAGTAAATTATATTTTATAGTGTACCTATAATAACAAAATATAATAATATATTATAATGAAAATAATAACTAGTAATATAATATTATATTATATAATTTATAGGTAAAATATCATATTAAATTATTTTTTTTTAAAAAAATGTCTCGGCCAGAATAAATATGCACGAAAAAATAATCTGAACTGTATATCAACTATACGATTTATCTCTTTTTCTAAATTCAAGTGCCTGGCTATAGTATTGATTTAGGGAGAATCATAAAGGTGATTTCTAATGTGGTCGTCGCCACCCGAGATCTATGTGTTAGTCGTAAAGATTATTAATGTGTGTGGCGTCCAAATCACGGTAAATAATTCTGGAGTAAAAAAGTTCTTGGAAAGAAAGTCTGGGTAAAAAAGTCCGCGTAGAAATATTTTATTATAAATTGTATGTTATATCGTTGTTTTAAAATAATATAAAACTTCTCCAACACTATCGCGGGTAATACATTATTATTTTTATATTTGTACACAATTTATTATTTCAACAACTATTATAGTTATCTATTAGCGTATATGCTTTATAGTTTATAGTATAATTTATTTATCTCTGTATAATGTATATAGAATATATTACGATTATTAACTGCATTGATTAAACAATTATTATTAATCACGTCATTATTTAGTCACGTTTCACAAATTATTTTGTGTAGTATCAAATACCAAATTTAAATTATCTTTATTTTATAAAATAACATTATATTAGATTTTACAGGTCGTGATAATTTCGTTTATCATCTATACGACACCAATATTATTATAATTTATTATAAGTAATAATAAGTAATAACATTATCTAAACGTGAAAATTAATGACAATACAGTTTTTTATAATTAGTATAACAAGTGTAAGGTAATTTTTGACAACTCCGAGTAACAATTTCTTAGATTAAACTGTAAAATTTAAGTATTAGTTGGATACTTTTAATTGTAACAAACATACTTAATATTTATTTATAAAAATATAATTTTGATGTCTGATCACTGACCAGAAACAGTATAATTACTCGTATATGAAATCGACCAGCTAGAAAAGTTTTTCATTTCATGATGTGGAAATAGTAAATAATATACTGGGTCTCCACGAAAACAACTACACGGTTTTATAATTTATAAATATTCAAGTAATTTTAAATATAAAAAATAAAAATACTTGTTGTGTATTTTTCTTTATTTTTTATTTTTTATACAATTGTTATTGTTTGTAATTAAAAAAGGATAACAATAAATATGAAAATAATGTTCCTACGTTTTTCCATACGTGTAATTTGGTAAATATTGTTCGTAGGAAGTTTGATGTTAAATTTAGAAGTTCAAGTTTTGAGAAAATTCATTTCTAGGGTATCAAAAGAACAAAGTTTCGCAGTAGATTTTGAAATAATTGGAAAAAAGTACAAAAATCAGGGTTAAATACATTCGTTAAATACGAACAGTGAATTCCGGAGAAGAGAGGTAAGGGGCACGATTATCGTCTTTGGTTCTCGTCGACACGTTGGAGTTTTCGAACAAAAGACTACAGGCAATGTGGCGACGTTGCCGAAATCATCCTATCGGTTCGAGGGTAGCGCTGTTAAGGGGTGCGGTGGGGAGGGAGGTTTGTTGACTACGTCCCGCCGCGCACGGAACAACACCCTATTCAACCTCTCCCGAGAACCTGCCATCAACAGGGCCTGGCAATAATCATAATATATTTTTTTTATTGTTCCAGCAATCTAACGTACCCAGTGGATCCAATGTCATTTATTTACAGTCATTCATAATACCTACTATTAATTGTTTTTGATAGTGAAAAATTATCAATTTTGGTTCGCCAGTTTATTAATTACGTTACTCTAATAGTATGTACCTATTTATCAATATAATAATAATACAATAATATAATAATTGTCATTCAAATTTTATATTTTTTTTATTATTATTAATTATTATATTAACAGCTGTATCCAACAGTACTTATAGCTTTGGGGATTATTAACCTAACTGATACACTGACACTGTATATACCTATATGTATATTATATATAATAATAATACGTACGTGTAAAAACCTCAAGTTTGTGGTTGTATGTAATAATATAATTTTGTTACACATTGTAAGTAGTATAATATGATATTTTATTTTATTTTAAAAGTTTGTAACGGGCATCATGGAATACCTTCGCGGGCCACGGGTAGGGAATCACTCTCATAGGCTTAGATGGGCAAAGATGTAGGTACCTGGTACATTGTACCCTTACATACAATTATTATAATTGGAAATGACCCCTCACGGACCAACTATACATTGTGTGCACATATATAGTATGGAAACAATTTCGTCGGGCAACATTTCATTTTGCCAGCTTAGAAACCATTGTTATCGAGTATGGGATCGGCGCCGACAAGTCGCCTCGCATTACCAACACCTACGCTTACAGGTAGATAGACAGCAAAAATTAAATGTATAGAAATGAGCTGTAATAGTATGTTTTGTTCGTAGAACGCAGGGAGAAAATTATTTTTAGCACTAAACTCGATTTTATTTTTAATACCTCTATAAAAGTAAATTCGATAGCTGTAACGTATAGTCGTAGTCGTCGTAAATATATTATGTTATATTATAAATTAATATATACGTTTTGTTATTTAAAATAAAAACTACATTTAACGGCAAATAATAATTCAAACTTAAATGTATACATATTTTCAAATTTCAACAAGATGCGCATATACCTAAGAGGACGCTACTCGGGTATTTGTTAACATCGTCTAACAACCCACTTACGACATCGCAAAATTCCATTCACTATTTACAATATTGTGCAGTTGGTTTTGATATTAGAATGAATTGAGAAACTTATAGGTAAGAACATTATCTGTGTTTAGAGTCGGGGTTTTTACAATATTTTTAGTTTTCAAGTCAGATATGGGTATGTGAAATATTACAAATTAAAATTTGCTCAATCTTGCTTGAAAATTAAAAAATTGCAAAATATAATGTTATGTTCTTACCTAAAAGTTTGTCAATTCACTCTAAAATCAAAACCAACAGGCAACAGAACACTATTGAAACTAACTAATGGAAATTTGCTATGTCTTACAGAATTGCGGTAAAAAAAGTCTGAATCATAAAAAGTCCGAAATATTATATTACATACATAACAATATTTATAATAATTAATTTTAAAAAAATGCAATAATGATAATTAAATGTACCCTATAATGTACCCTATAATAACCTAAAAAAAAATTTAAATAATTATTACACACAAATAAAATATACAAAATATATTAATATACTATAATGATTTCTTAATTAAATTGAGTATTATATTATATATTTAAAAAAAAATCAATGATAATAATGTTAATCTAGTATTGTGGTTTATCAGTTAAATTAACTAACTGTCATAAAAAAAATAATATCTAAGAAAAAAATTAATTTTGTCAGGTAAGTAATTTAGTTACAATTTATATTAATATTAATTGGAAGTTTGATTGTGCATCACACAACATACCTTTTATCAAATTATATGTACCAGACTTTTTATGTTTCGGACTTTTTCACCGTTGACATTTTACTTCCGACTTTCAGGTAGTATACCGTCATACAAGCGCGTAACATACCAAATTAATACTTATTCATTTAAATATTACTGATTTTATTGTGTGACTTGTCCCACTTTAAATATTCACAGAATATTTTGTTTTATGATTTGATTTGATTATTTTTTAACTGTGATATAAGTTATAAATAATTATTTAGAATGTCATATACTAGATGTTATTTTTTTCCTCAATTGTGGACAATATTATATACAATTACATAAATATATGATAATATGATTACCTAATGAAAAATAATGTTTGGTGTATTGTTACCTATTGTTACTTAATATTATTATTTTAAAACATTATTTTTAATCTTGATGAATGTTTGCTCCACAGTCTGGCGACAGTAAGTCAGATAGGAAAAAATATAGGTACCTTGTACTGCACCCATACATACAATTATAATTGGATCGACGACTTGTAGAACAGGTAGATAGACAGACAGTATTATAGGTATGGACGTGGACTGTAATAATAATGGTATGTTTTGATCACAGAACACAGGGGGAAAATATTTTACCATGTTAAACCGCTAGAAACGATTTTATGTATAATACCTCTATAAAAATAAATTCGATAGCTGTAACGTATAGAAGTCTTCGTAAATATATTATGTTATATCTTATATTATAGTAATATATACGTCTTATTATTCAAAATAATAACTACACTTAACGGCAAATAATAATTTAAACTTAAATGTATACATATTTTTAAGGACGCTACTCGGGAATTTGTTGACTTTGTCTAACACACGACATCGCAAATTTCCAATCACTAGTTTCAATATTGTACAGTTGGTTTTCATATTGGAGTGAATTGACAAACTTTTAGGTCAATGGGTTTGTGAAATATTACAAATTACAAATGGTCAATCTTGCTTTAAAATTAAAATATTACAAAATCGTCGACTCTATGCATATATACCTAATGTTCTTACATAAAAGTTTTACATTTCACTCTAATATCAAAACCAACAGGCAACAGAGTCTAGCTAATGAAAATTTACTATGCCGTACGTGTGTAAGACGGAGATAATAAATGCAAGAATACCGTTCTCTTAATGACGATTTTTAAGACATTCGTTTTCGATAAAACTATTTTATGAATTATTTCCAAGTTAATTCCAGTCGTAAAAAATATAATTACCCAACAGTTTCATGTACAAAACAATGTAACTTTTTTATATTTTTAAATTGCAACCAGCTCCGAATATTATAATGAGAACTCTTAAAATATCAGTATATATTTATTTTCGATAAAACTATATTAATAATTATTTGGCTAAATGTCAGTCTTATTAAAATATAATTATCAATCAGTTCCATGTACAAAAAAAATGTTATTAACAATATAATGTAAATAAGATTATAATATAATAGGTTCACATAATGTATGTTAATAATTGAAATACCTAGTTTATATTTTATTAGTGAAGACCTAATTTAATTATATTTTGTAGCATTTATTTCGTAAAACAATTAGAATCGTATAAATATCAAAATTTCAATAAGATCCGTTTTCAATTAATTTTAAAATTTTGGAAATAAATCTTATTCACTGATAAATATTGAATCTACATAGTACAGATTATTATATTATTATATTCAAAAGAAATGTATTGGTTTCATCCGGTACAATAGACGTATATAGTACCAAATGAGTAATGACTATTGACTCATAACATCCTGTTAGTGATCAAAGGCCAATGAATAACGTGATTATCATTGTTTTCTGTTACTTATAACAACGAAAACGTGTACACCTAGTTAATAGTAAAGTTATATATTTTTTATTACATATTACAGATTATTATATTATTATATCCAAAAGAAATGTATTGGTTTCGTTCGATATAAATGTATAATAGCCTTATAGTACCTAATGACTATTGACTCATAACGTCCTGTTAGTGATCAAAGGCCAATGAATAACGTGATTATCATTGTTTTCTGTTACTTATAACAACGAAAACGTGTACACCTAGTTAATAGAAAAGTTATATATTTTTTATTACATATTACAGATTATTATATTATTATATCCAAAAGAAATGTATTGGTTTCGTTCGATATAAATGTATAATAGCCTTATAGTACCTAATGACTATTGACTCATAACGTCCTGTTAGTGATCAAAGTCCAATGAATAACTTGATTATCAATGTTTTCTGTTAGTTACAACAACGAGAACATAATATGATATACCTTGTTTATAGTTATATATTTATTATTCCGGTTGTAATCAGTGTGTAAATGTGTAATTTCTCCCGATAAAATTAAGTATGTATATATTATTAATAATATAATTTGAATTATATACCTATGTAACATACATAGTATATTGTATTTAGTGTCATTGTTTTCACGAATACCATTAATTTTTATAAATATAACTGTTGTATTCATTAAATATCTTAAAGTAATAATTTATTGTTCATAATCGTTGTGTCCAGTTAGTACAAATTTTAATTTTACATTTTAATTTTATGACAATATTAGGATAAATTAAAAATATTATGTTGATATTATATGAAAACAATAGGTGCCTATATCAATATTAAAAATAATAAAATTAAATGCTGGACGGTAAAGTGCAAATCCCAAAAAGTACCGGTTGGTAAAATCCATAAAAGTGCTGGGCGTATCCTCTGTACAAGCACCCAGTCAAATCTATACCACGATCCTAACAAAACATTAGGTTACATCTTATATTATTCATGTTATAAGGTAATAGTTAAAGTTGTTATAATTGTTATAGTCTCCTTGCACGACGCGTAAACATTTTTCTTTCATGAAATTGTTTTCGTAGAATAGTCTGGTTATTGAAAATTTCCCTGCATAGTGCATTACCTTTCCCGTGATCGATTAACGCAGATGCGTGACATAAAATACTATGTGTGGCTCGAGCGGGAAGGCCATTTCAGTCTTGGGTGAAATAGCTCGGGCGCGGCGATTTAGTATAACAAAGGTAAATAATTTATTGTTATTATTTTTTTTTTATTACTGTGGGAACATTCCAACCAGCGGCGGGCGTACGAACCGGTCTCCTGCGTTTCGTTGAAGAAGGTATCTTTTATTATTATTTGTATGGTTATATAACGCCCTCGGGGTTCTATACCTTGGGTACATATACCCAAGTCCAAATACATTGTTGTCGAACACAAGGGACAGCTGCATGTGTTTGGGGTAAGCCAGGTGTAAAAACGATTCAGCCCTCGTGTAGTTATGCCACAAGAAAAAAAAGCAACAGCTGCCAATAGGGACGTAAATTTACGAGCGCGTATAACCATGTGCATCTTCGTTCTAATGTAAATGAAAAATTGGAACGGTCTATAGCAGCATGGTTCTCAAACTTTTATGTTCGTGGATATCTAACGTTGTTAACGGACGTGGCCTGAAAAATTAGGAATGCTTATGAAGTATGCATAACTCATGAAAAATGTTGCTTGAATAATTTGTTTATATTTATAATTTCTGTGTTTATAATATTATCATAAACGACATAAGCAATAAAAGCTAATATCGTTTTCGACTACATAATACAACTTGCAGATGATTATTGATTTAATTAACATGTTATGTTCATGGAGCCTATAGATTACTCTCGCGGAGTACAGATTGAAAATCGCTGGTATATAGTGTTTTGGCAAAATAAATAAAATAGGCGGAATATCGGTACAATACAACATTTTATATTCATTCAAAATTCAATTGTTTAAAAATTTGACTTCTAAAAATATTAAAATTTAACGATTTGTAATTAATAGTATAAGACTATAGTAGATAAATTAGTTAAATAAACCAAAATTATCGTAAACGGGGCACAATATAATAATATAGTATTATTAAATATTACAAACATTAATTGAAACAATTTAACAGTTCAATAAGGCGAATGGTAATTACTAAGGCTGTGAATTTGTGGAAAAGTGCATTTTTTTGCTCTGGTGATTGTGAAACGTAGCTTTGTAAGTACATAAATTGAATTATGTTACTACGAATCCATTTATGAAACTTTTATTTTGAAATTTCTTGCATTTTTAGGTCATATTTTCCTTTTTTAGTTCATTTTCCGATATTTTTTTGAATTGTTATTCAATGTATTTTGACATGTTTGAAAGAAATTTTTTGGTTTTTTTTTTTTTTTGTCAATGCAATAGTAAAGACTAAAAATGAATAAGGTATCCAAAAATAAACATATTTAGGTTTGTTTTATTATTTTAACAAAATCAATACATAAAAAAATGCATGTAAAATGTAATTTACAATATCCTATAGTAAAAGTTAAATTAAAACCATTTTAAGTGAATTTTATACTATAATTTTTGGCATTTTATATTGCATTTTTTGTGCATATTTTACTACATTTTTTTTGACATTTTTAATGCATTTTTTTAATGTTTTTAGTGCATTAAATTCACAACCCTGGTAATTACTAATTACTAATTTATGTTATATGACGGAACACATTAGTAATAATGTGTTATCTACAGACTTCGGTACTTAAATCAAACAACACAATGTCTAAAACGCAGTTAACGTATAATATCATGACAAATCGTCTACTAGGTATAATAATATGACATTCCTGATTCAAATAGCAATTAAATTAAACCGTACGTGCATATAACAATATGTATAAGGTACGAAGACTGGCCGTGTAATATAATGCACCACTAATAAATAATAATTATTACAATAATATTACGACGATTGGTGGTTACGACAATATAATATTTAATAATAATTCAACAAAAATGACAGTGACTATGCGAGCCATGATAGATAATAATAATATAAAACACAGTGGCGACAGGCGCGTGAATATATCAAATATTATAATAAAAAAGGTGGACAAGTGGATGTCACTCTGCTGTACAGTAGGTTACAAGTGGGTCACTATATAATGGATGGTATTAAATTTGAATTCAATGATATAATATCATTGTATAAGAAAAACGATTCTGAGCGGAGACGATATGTCAGTCTAGGTTTAAGACATATTATATACTTATCTATGGTATTAAAAAAATAATTGACCTATAATAGGTAAATGCCGTAATAACTGACCTATTATAGGTACCTAAAATAAATTCCAAATTAATCATATCACAATATCCATTAGGTACTTATAACGCGTTATACATCAACAACAAACCGTGATACTATCAGAGATATATTATAATAGTATACTTAAGAAGTTTCTAGTACCCACGAATAATATTATACAATCAGAAGAAAATAACTAAAAAAATATTCTAGGTTTTCAATATGTAATTTCGTCAAAATTTGAACTTAAAATGACTATGACAATAAACTGTGTTTATGTATTTTTTAGATTTTTTGGTACCATAATTAACTACTTACATGGAATCTTGTTTTAAATTCTCAATTTTTAGATGTAAAAATGAAATTTAAAAATTGTATTGTTTTGAACTGTTTACGGACATTTTGAGTTTCAAATTCTTTTAGTTTCTTTTCTATGAATGTCAATAAAAATTTATTTGTTGGATAAAAATCTTGAATAATTAATACAAGGCTTCTTATATATCGTTACGATGATATTTGTAAAATATTAAAAATCCATAGTCACTATTTTTTTTTATAAACATTTAAAGTTCAAATCTTGACAAAATACGCAAAAATCACGAAAATTAACAAATTATTTTAAGTTAGAAATGTATAAAATTTTTTCTTTTTAATCTAAGATTTGAAAATGCAATACATGATTCCTCATAATTTTGTCTACCTTTATCAAAAAAAAATGTCTACAAGAAAGTTAAATTACATTTTTATGTGTGTTTGAAGTACATATTTTAGTTGTAAATTCACTCGATTTCTCATGTAGCAATTTACTTACTAATTCCAAAACGAACACCTGTAGATTTGATTGAATAGTTTTTTCATTTTCTTTACATCATAAAATTTTGCCTCGTTTTGAGCTCTTTACAGACAATTTCAAATTTAAATTTTAGATTCGGAGCGGAGCGAAAAAACTAGTGGTTTTACAATGGTGTTGTTTTTTTTTAGTTTATCATTGAATTCAAGTTTAATATAATCCAATATACATAGACCTCCTTGTAACCTACTGTACAGCAGAGCAACATCCACTTATCACCTTTTTTTTTGTTTTTTCTATAAATATTAATAAAAATTTATTTTTTGGTCAAAAAGCGTGAAAAATTAATACAAGGCTCCTTGTTACAATAGCAGATAAAAAATATTAAAAATATATTACACAGGCACATTTTTTTTTTAACAATCATTGAAAATTCGAATTTTGTCAACATTCATCAAATTTAAAATTTAATAATTATTTTTTAGTTAAAAATGTATAAAATGTTCAAATTTTATAGCTAAGGATTGAAAACTTACAACATGGTTCCTCGTAAGTATGTTATTTGTTTTTAAATTACAAAAAAATAACAAAATCGCTACATAAGAAATCGAGTGAATATCCAATTTTGTAAAAGTATGAACTTCAAACGCTCATAAAAATGTAATGTGATTTGTTTGTAGACATTTTTGTAGGCATTCTGTGTGGTATAAGCCCTTTCAACATTTCTGTGTAGATTATTTTAATTTTTAAAAGGGCGTCTGTATATTATCTTGTATTTGGTATTGCTATCTTATTTTTCCGTAGATGTGCCGTTTTACCTGAATATTTTCATGATTTTTCTGAAAAGTTTAATACCAAAAACGTATTTTTCCATTTTCAGTGGTAAACACCCTTTTAACAAAATACCGTGGATATGTATAAATATATATTATATACGCGCGTCCCGACGAGATTTTTACAATAATTCACTCTACCGTGAAGCGTAACCACCTCGGGGCACTCGACAACATGTAATTATTGCACAGGTTGCCTTATACCGCCTCCGCCGCCGAACTCCAACTCCAACACACCGGCGCACAACCGGTCGGCCTCTTTGACGCCGGGCTGTGACGCCGACGCCACACCACAAGTTCGTGTTTATTACAAAATTAGACTCGCCCCTCACCCCATTTTTCGATCACCGCCACGACGCTAGCACACATAAAGTTGATTGTTTTCCTCTCTCGGTCTCTTCGTTTGCACGCGCGGGTCTCTTGAGGTTTTAACGTTTTTTTTTTATATACATTATATTGTTATTATTAATTTATTACACCACTGCGGCGGGCAGGTGTGTTTTCTAGCCGTTTGATTCTCGTAACTTTTTACTCGTACGTTTTCCAACCCCAACCCCACTCCAAGCTATTAACTCTTTCTGTGTGTGTGTGTGTGTGTGTGTGTGTGTGTGTGTGTGCATTGCAATACAGCGTATTTACAGGGGGGGGGGATCAAGGGGATCAATCCCCTCCCATAATCTGTATATAATAGGCAACATTTTTCGGAGTCCTAACTTAAGACTTCTAGCTTTAAAAGTGGGACTACTGAATAAAATCATATCCCCCCCCCCCCCCTATGATAAAAACCTAAATACGCAACTGAATCATTGTATATTATGTTACCGACAAAGACGTAAATTAAGGAATTAACGTAAATGACTGTCAATAATGATATTTCCGATCAAATTAGACAGTATACGATATTGACTAGGGAATAAAGCTAATGTCCATTATTTTCAGGCAATGGTGCATTTAGAAATTAGAAATAATGTATTTGTACATTTTAATAATTAGAAACGGCCTTGTGTTGTAAAGTCGATTTATCAATAATCGGTACTATCAAGTAATAATGACATACTTTTTACTACTACATTTTAAGGGAAAAATAGCCGTCTATCGGATACATATATCATCTATATATAGTAGGTTTACAATTATAAATCACGATTACTTTATTTGTTATAATAATTGAATAATACTTACATATTAATTAAATTATAATTTTTTGTACACATGCATGCCCACTAGCACATTGCATGACATGTATTTAATATCTACATATAGACTATAAAACCTACCTTCAAAGTCTTAGGGTATATCAAATTGTGAAAATAAATGATTCAATTAATTTATTTTATTTATGCAATGTTAAGTTTGAATTTATCGTACGAGCATTATTAAACTTCCGACCCAATTTAAATATTTCTCTGAACAACATTTTCAATATTGTCTATCAGTATTAGAAATTTAATTAATTTCGTTGTCATAGTTGTAAATGTGTTAACAAAATATTTGAATTTTACAACCTTGCCTATGTTGTCAGTTAATGCCTAGGCATTGACGATATCGTCTACCAATGTTAGGAATATATGATAATGGCTAGGCATTTACGTTATTACCTAATTTACATCAATGACGGTAATATATACATAAATACGAATATATTATTCCATGAGTATCTATATTATATAAAACGTCTGGTCAATTTTTACGGAAGCCTGTTTAGTGTTATAATATTATTATGAATATTGAAATGTTCACATTAGTAAAATGCTTGAAGAAAAAAAATTCATGCCAACAAAGCACGCACAATGTTATAATATTATTATTATTTTAAATTAAATTAAATTTAGTAGTACATGTTGGCAACGTTGCACTCGCTTTCGTACGCAATCATAATGTTTTTAAGGCCTATGTAGAGAAATCGTTTTACTAAAAAGGACCATCGTATATCCCCGAAAGTAACTTCTTGATACCATACAATAGGGTGGGTCTGGCGTTGGAATGTGCAGCTGCAGCGTCTATTGTTACCAAAAAAAAAAGGACGAATCGGTCCTTAAATCGATAAATACATGTTACCCCCAAAACCACCCAGTTAGCTTCCAGACGACAATAATATGCACTACCTACGGGCTATGGTTATACGTTTTTGAATTACAACAAAATAAGAAAATCATTCCAAAATAAATCGAGTTAATATAAAATGTGTTGATATAATATATCGCACATAAAACGACACATAAGATACTATAATGTATGGACCCATCTACGTCACGGTCATCACGTGACACGCGTACAACTATAAAGAAGAAAATATATAATAATATTTAGTTTGGTTCCGATAATCTCAAATATAACATGTACAATATGTAGTCATTCGCCAAGAGATAAAGATTTAGATAAGAAAAATCGTGCTAACGCCTATACACAATTATTAATGCACCGCTTTCACGTTTAGACGGCGGACGATTATATATTATTATATAGATTCGTTAACCTTCTAACTTCTTTATAGATTACTGTTTACTAAGAGCCTATAGAAGCCAATAACGAATAAACGGATTTTATCATAATATATTATACGATGTACTAAACCTGTTATCTGTACAGTCGTGTTCGACATTGTCAAAATCGAGAGTGTTCAAATCGTTAATTTTACGAGAAAAAATATTTTTTTCAATACTTCAGCTGCGACCAGCAGCTGTTCAAACACGCAGTGTGATGTGTCTTTTCGAGGGGTTCACGAGCAGAGTAGAAGTGTCCGCGGGGTATTATCACTATACCGATCGTTACATTTTAACAACGAGGCATTTCGGATGAGTGGCCTCGGGGTTATTGCTAGGGTGTCGGCGTCTTTTGTGTCTTGTTCTAATACAATACATTGTGAGTGTGCTGCGCGTGTACGTGAGAACGTACGTAGTGTGCGTGCGTGTACGTGAGCTAGAGCACACGTGTAATGTGTATCGTATAGTCAATAATTTTAGTCGTATAGAATACGCTTTGTTTGAAAACAGTTTCTGGCGTGTGAGAGAGAGATAGAGAAAGCACTAAAGGGAAAGAATATTATTATATTTTCTTTACCAATGTTATAGAGTGTTCTACAGGTACAAGGTATAAAGTGTTACACCCAAATTCTAAAATAATTACATAAGAATATAATGTATTACACTGATCGGTTAAATTTAAATTAATCAGCATGAACCACAAAAATATAAAATACAATAGAACTAATTTTATTACTTAAACTTATTTATATTTCATGACATTGTATTGTACAAAAAAATATGTGAGATATATTGATAATCCCACCGAAAACACTTCCTAATTCCTGCATACAAATTTAATGATAAGACGACAAAGATTATAAATTATAACGATAAGTCATAATCTTAGTACACTGTGTATCCATATAGACTATAGTTCATAATATTAAACACGTAGGTTATGATCAAAACCTACATCTGTTTGTTGAGGTCTTAGTGTGTTACATGTTGACTACGCTATACCTACACTTTAAGTTTTTTTTAGTTTTTTTTTTTTATTTTTGTGTGTGTCATCACCTTTTAGGACAGTAAAAGTGCTTGGATTTACTTCAACAGTAACTTTTCTGATAGGAAAGTGAATCTAGTTGGTACTTTGGGAGGGGGGGTCAAAATTCAAAATTTTCAAGTAGTTTTCTAAAGCGACGTGAAAAACAAAAGAAAAATTAAGGAAAAACGGGAATTTTTACGCAAAATCTGTTTTCGAGAAAATCGATTTTGGTTTTTGGTGTAACTCTAAAACAAATGACCGTAGGGACATGAAATTTTGACTGAATGTTTATATTAGCATTTTCTATACACCATAACATTTTGACTTCTTTTGAGCTGTTTACGGAAATTTTCAGTTTCCATTTATTTTAGTTTTTTTTTCTATAAATATCAATGTCGTTCCTTTTAAACGTCGATTATCATTATAAGATTGTATATCTATATATTGTTATGTAATATTTATTAGAATGAACAATAAAATAAAATAAATATTTTTAGTGCATTTGATATCTTTAAAACATTTGTCCGTATCTAATAATTGTTTTCAAAATTATTGTGGGCACGTCTGCGCACGCCTATTATGCTATCATGATACACATTGTAATAATAATCAGTGGCGGTTCGTGGGTGCTGGTGGTTGGTGTGCGACTTTAAATATAATAGCGGTAGCTATAAGTATAACAAATTATTTAAATATACGAAAATATACATCTTACCACGACAAAATAGATCTATTTTTTTATGCATCTGACTTTTTATACAGTCGCGGTAGAAAATGGAAATTAAAATAATAATAATAGCGAATATAGCAACCGTCAACGCTGTTAATTTAAAAATAAATTACCCAATATTATAGTAAAATATAAATATTTTACCGTACGGACGACGCTGCCGGTCGTCCAAACCCGTATACAACATCGCAGCAACAATAAACGTACCCGCACGCACACGATCGCGCGAGTCGTTTAAAAGTTATTATCATAGACATATTAATAAATAGTAATAATTTATTAATATGTCTATGGTTACTATACACGAATTCTGAATATTTAGTTATTTATATAGATTATATATGGATTATTACACACTAGGAAATCATCTTTCTTATAATATTTGTACAATTTATTTTAGATTCTGAGCGAAGCGATGAATGTATTGATTCTACAATGATGTGTGTTTTTTTTTTTATTTTTTTTTTTATTTTTGTGTCTGTCATCACCTTTTAGGACAGTAAAAGTGCTTGGATTTTCTTCAATAGTAACTTTTCTGATAGGAAAGTGAATCTAGTTGGTACTTTGGGGGGTCAAAAGTAAAAATTTCCCAGTAGTTTTCACAAGCGACGTGAAAAACAAAAGAAAAATTAAGGAAAAAACGGGAATTTTTACGCAAAATCTGTTTTCGAGAAAATCGATTTTGGTTTTTGGTGTAACTCTAAAACAAATGACCGTAGGGACATGAAATTTTGACTGAATGTTTATAATTGCATTTCCTATACACAATAACATTTTCTAAATATTTTAACTTATTTTGAGCTGTTTACGGACATTGTTAATTTCCATTTTTTTTTAGTTTTTTTTTCTATAAATATCAATAAAATGTTATCTGTTGAGTAAAAAAGCTTGAAAATTTAATAGAAGGCTCCTAGGTTATTTTTTCAAAGGCAGTTGAAAAAAATTAAAAATCCTTAGTCACATTTTTTATTTATAAGCATTTAAAGTTCAAATTTTTCACAAAATACTGAAAAATCACGAAAATTAGAAAATTATTTTGAGTTGAGAATTCATAAAAATTTTTCTTTTTAAATCTAAGATTTTAAAATGTAATATAAAATTACTCATAAGATTGTCTACCTTTATCAAAAAAAAATGTCTACAAGAAACTTAAATTAAATTTTTATGAGCGTCTGAAATTTATATTTTTACAACATTTGATATTCACTTGATTTTTCATGTAACAATTTTCTTATTTTATTGTAATTAAAAAACGAATGACTGTAGATACTTGAAAATTTCACAGAATGTTTATATTTAAATTATGGTTTAAAATTATTTTTTTAAAACCATAGATAAGTAAATAATATGTCTTAAACCTAGACTGACATACCGTCTACGCTCAGAATCGTTTTTCTTATACAATGATATTATATAATTGAATTCAAATTGAATACGATCCATTATACAGTGCCCACTTGTAACCTAATGTACAGCAGAGTGACATCCACTTGCCCACTTTTTTACTATGAGCTCCCGTTTGTAAGACGGAACACGGAAATAAGTAATAACCATGTGCTGGCGGGACGTCCTTAGAATGTACTCTTGATTCAACCATTAGTACTAGGAAATTGTAACTCCAGCTACTCGAAAATAATATCCAAATAATTATAATTTAATAATTTGAAAACTCATAAGAACTTCATAAGCCGAGTAACTTTCGGGAATCGTTTATCGAATGTTATAATTGGTTATTAAGAACAGATAAATTCTGATAACCATTTATTAGGTTATCAAAATATAAGCGTATGTTATACATCAATAATTTAGAACGATGTTTTTAAGCTAATCTCGTAAAAAAATAATAATTGGTCGATTTTGTTACGTTTGAAATTTGAATAATAAGAATAATGGAATAATATTTTAAACATAATTAAAAATAATATATAGTCACTATCACAGTATAAAATATAATATAATATTATTATATTATATACGAGAAATAATATATCACGAGGATCAGACATTATATCATCTCCTCATCTCCTTCCTCAATATGACCGGGCTGGATAAATAAATTTAACAATTAATATTCTGCCAATCTACATATTATTATATATAAATATATTTTAAAAATAAAGAGAAAGTTATCTGCTGAAGTTTAATAAGATCAATACAAATAACAAATAAAAATATATCATGGTGATTAATATTTTGTTTTGTTCGAACTATGCAGTATTAATATTTATTATACCTGTAACACAATATTCAATATAAGTAGTATATCCGTGTAGGTTAAATCTTATACCTATAACAAGAAATGTCTTGATTATTAATTATAATTTATAATAATATACATCGTTATTATGCTTAAACTATAGATGTATAATAGACCTACGTCCTCTACCTATATGGCACATGCCTATATACCTAATTCGGGCATACACTTACCTAGTTATTATTATTATTTCTTTTTAGATTCTGAGCGGAGCGATGAATGTATTGACTTTACAATGATGTGTGTTTATTTATTTTATTATTATTTTTGTGGCTGTGTACACGATTAGTAGTCGAAATAATGCTTCGATTTTCAACTTCAGTATCTTGTTTGATGGGAAAGGGAATCTAGTTGGTACTTTTGGGAGGTCAAAATTTAAAATTCCCAATAGTTTTCAAAAGCGTCCGGAAAAACAAAATAAAAATTAAGGAAAAGCGGAAATTTTTACGCAAAATCTGTTTTTGAAAAAATCGATTTTGGTTTTTGGTGCAACTCAAAAACAAATAAACGTATATACATGAAATTTTCACCGGTTGTTTATATTTTCTATGAACTGCATTTTCTATAAACGATAAAATTTAAAAAATATTTTGATTTGTTTTGAACTGTTTAGGAACATTTTCAGTTTCCAACTTTATTAGTATTTTTTTTCTATGGATGTCAATAAAACTTTATTTGTTGGGTAAAAAAGCTTGAAAATTTAATACAAGGCTCCTACTATATTGTTACAATGATATTTGAAAAATATTAAAAATCCTTAGTCACAGATTTTATTTATAAGAATTTAAAGTTCAAATCTTGACAAAATACGGAAAAATCACGAAAATTAGCAAATTATTTTAAGTTGAGAATTCATAATAATTTTTTTTTAAATCTAAGATTTGAAAATGTAATACAAAATTAACCATAAGTTTGTCCACCTTTATCAAAAAAAAAAATGTCTACAAGCAAATCAAATTACATTTTTATGAGCGTTTGAAATTTATATTTTTACAACATTTGGTATTCACTCGATTTCTCATGTAACGATTTTCTTATTTTATTGTAATTAAAAAAAGAAATACTGTAAAATGTAGATACTTAAAAATTTCACTGAATGTTTATATTGGCATTTTCTATACACGATAAAATTTATAAAATAATTTGACTCTTTTTGAGCTGTTTACGGACATTGTCAGTTTCAATGTTTTTAGTTTTTTTTTCTATTAATATCAATAAAATTTTATTTGTTGGGTAAAAAATCGTAAAAATGTAATGCAAGGCTCCTGATATATTGTTACAGTAGCAGTGGAAAAAAATTAAAAATACTTGGGCACTATTTTTTTTTTATAAGCATTAAAGTTCAAATGTTGACAAAATTTATTAAATTTAAAATTTAATAATTATTTTGTAGTTAAAAATTTATAAAACGTTCAACTTTTATAGCTAAGGATTGAAAATTTAAAACAATGCTCCACGTAAATAGGTTATATATAAATTACTTTATTCACAATAATATCATCAAAATATATACTTGGTAATATCATACGCTGACCGACCGTTTTCGCTCAGAATCGTTTTTCTTATACAATGATATTGTAGAATTAAATTAAACACCATCCATTACAGCGACCCACTTGTAACCTACTGTACAGCAGAGCAATATCCACTTACCCAACTTTTTTTTAATTAATTACAATACGCGTTCATGAATTTAAGATAGGATCTTTCTCGTTTATATTCCTCTACCGTCGTTTTATAAAGTATAATTTATGATTATGTGTTACCTACTACACGTGTACACTCAAAACCCAATACGAAATCACGAACGCAGCATCAGCTGTCAGGCCTAAACGAAAAACAAGGTTTACCTATAGTGTTTATTTTACAAAACCGGCTTATAATATATTATGTTTAATACCTATGACCTACGTATAATATTATTTCGTCAGCCAGCAGGACGGTGTCAACGACCAACGCCGCCGATCGTTATTTTCGAGGCCGGGAAAAGTGAAATATTAAGCGTCGTTGACCCTCGCCGGCGTCACCCGGGAAACGACGCATGTGCCTACAACTGTCTACTCGTCGTCGGCGCCACAATGTGCGCGCTCGTATAATATTATATTATCGGTCTTCCCGCTTACGAAATATTTAACGGCTGTCGAGCGAGAATCTACGTCGTAAAAATAACGACGTTATGATAACAATGTTATAATATACTCAATATATTATTATAATGTTATGTAGAGAGCAGTCGTCGAATAAATTTGGCGTTTTTAATAAGTATAATCGTCTTTCTGTATAATATTATATTAATCAGTCATCGCTCGTAAAAGTCTCGGCGCACCATACCGTTTTACATTTCCATTTCTCGGAACACATGTCACATAATGTTAAATATTTAACTAGTACCAGTTTATAAAGTTATACCATACAATAACTTACTACACAAAAACGATACACATATCGCAAAGAGCGATGACCGCAATCACTATTGCTCGTGTCACTGTAGTATTAAAATTTTTCATTTAATATCACCGACTTCTACCTATATCTTTTAATTTTATTTCAGAAAGAAAAAAAATTCTATGTTTTATTGTGTTTACTGCCTATTTTGTTCGTATTTTATTATAATAGTTATATTATCGTTTGTAATCATTTTTCGTTCGATTTAAAATTATCTTCATCAGTAATAAATTAAGAAAAATTTTTTTGAAAATCGATTTAGTATAGGTGCTTTGTACATATTGTATAAGATACAATATATAGGCAATACTAAGGTGGTGTGGGTTCCGCATTCGCATTCGCAACCCCTAATGTAAAAAAAGTATGATTTTTACCCGTTTTCACAGGAATAGTGCCTACGTTAGGAACTTTGTTTTTAAACATTACATTATTTTATTCGTTTAATGATTAGGCAAAATAGTCAATAAAAGTTGTTCTTCAAATGTCAGCAGAATAAAACAGTCATAATTATAGTCGATCATAAACTATTGTACCCATAGGCGCAAATTGACTAAATTTTTTGGGGGACTCAAGCCCCTCTCACCATAGGCCATATTGCTTAGTACCACAGAATATAAAAATTAGTACTAATTACTAGATTTTGAACTGGGGGGACTTGACCGACATTTGAGGAACTAAGTCCCCCCCCAAGCCCCCCCCCACTTTTTGCGCCAATGATAGTACCTAATAACAGCTATTGCGGTTACCAAGATTGCCACTATTAACTAAAGTGAGCTATAGTGAAATATTAGTCAGCTTTTAAACTTCTAAAATCATGATAGTAGATCGTCTATGGTTATTGGTTATATAATATTAATTATTATTTGTTTTTTCTCGTCTGATAGTTTGATAAGGGGCCAAGGGAGAGACCCTATGAATTGGAACATTTAAGTGACAAATTTAGTAAAGAATCTATTAATGACAACATTATACCTATTATAACAATTAAGTTTTCATATTTTCAGTGCTCCCGTAATTATCGTATGTTATCGAATTATTATGTAGGGACTTACGCCATGTTCAAAGTAAATTCGGCGAGTGCGTGCGATTTATATTCTGACCATGCTGTACGAATAAAATTGCGTCCGATACGGCGAAATACAAACTGTTTTTTTTTTTTTGGCGCATCGGACACATTGACTTTGGACGCCGCGTTAAACTGTAAGTCGTTTAACTACATAAATAATAATAACACAAATTACAGTACGCGCAACACTATGCTTCGTCATACAATATTAAAGTCATTGACTGATTCACGAAACACGATGAATTTATATAATATAATATAAAATATAAATGCAGTAGAGTCGCGATAACTTGAAAAACTTGACAACTCGAATTGTGTTTTATTTCTAGAAAATGTTTACAATATAAATTAGTTGAATATCTCGTAAAATACATATCTCGAAGTGAATTTTTATCCCCCTTCCATTTCGAGTTATCACGACTAGACTATATATATTATTTATAACACTTTAAAAAAAAAAAAAACGTCTTGAAATAAAAATGACGGAGAAAAAAGGTTGTGGTTGGATCATTTTACCACTTACAAGAAAATTATATTGTACCTACTAGATATAACTTATAGAATATAATATTATATAATGTTATAAATTATATGTCCGTATGCATAGTCAATTTATGTATATTGTTTGTTTGTTTTAACCAGGAACGGATTGCGATTTCACCCTATTGGACCGGCTCACGGCCTGGAAAAATTAATTGTGAAACGGCCGAATAACCAACTTCCATTTAACAACATTTTCCGTTTAACGAAATATTTTTAAGAATCAAACCAATTTAGAACCAAATTCAATTCTATTTAACAAAATTCTTTAATATACCTACTTAATACAAATTTTGCCCCACGAGACTTCGTAATATGGAAGTTTTACTGTATTTACCTACCATATTATCGGTCCACTAGCATATGGAGAAAATAGTATTATTTTCCTAATACAATAGATATAAAAGATTAAAAAAAAAAGAAGGCATAATATAATAGGCCACAATTTTATTGTATTTATTAAATTACAAGTCAATGATTAAAATTAAACTAAAATATTCAAGTATGATTATTTCTCTCTACTCCAAATACTTTTATAATATTTATTAAATTAAAAAATGCATTAGGTACTTTACTAAATTTTTCGTAATTTAATTTAGATACCAGCCTTCAATGAAAAATAAATAAATATTTTTTTTTTATTTATGTCTTTAGATGCTAATGTTAATTATATTAAATAACACAGTAAAAAAAAATACGGGTTTAACATTTGAAATACCACCAGCTTTAATATTATAACCCGTGACTTGCGGCCCAGTTAACCTCTTAGGTACGCGGCCCATCGGCCATCGAGAATTTCCTGATGATTTGGGACCATGATGGCCCATGCGTCCTTGTGGTTAGCATCGGTATATTATAAGTTAATAATGTAATTATTACTAACGCTAATCAGGACATTTTAAAATTAAACTAATTATAAATAACTAGCTATATAGTAGGTGCATACCTATTATATAGTCAAATCACTTATATGAAATAAAAATTATTTAGAAATGTAAGGTGTGTACAATTTTATAATGGTTTTCATGACTATATATTTTTTTAGTTTTTAGTTTTTTTCCATACAAACGCCAGGTTTTTTTATAATGCATATATTTTTTTTTGTTAACTAGTTGTAAGTGTTTAAATTATATATCACTCGAAAGGTCAAACACGAAGTACTCGTTTAAAAAAATTAAAATAATGAAGCAACAGATAAGCATTAATGCTCTCATACAGTCATACATATAGGTTTTAAAATAGATAATATTTTTAATCGTATATACCAATTACCGTTGAATGTATTTAAAAAATATATACTCAATGAATAATGATATTACCAACTAAGTATAACGTATTATTTCCACTGGAACACTAAAACTGGTTGATAAAAAAAGTCACCTTGGTGGTATAATAAATGGGAATTTTGACCTATAACCTTTTAAGTTGTAATCTAATAACTATGCATTTAGAATATTTAAATTAAACTAATTTTGATTGAATTAATTCGTTAACATACATCGAGGAAAAGAAATTGATGATATAAATATACTAAATAAGAAAAAAGTGATTATTATTATCTAACACTATACTCTATAGAGTATAAAGTATAGATTATTAAAGATATTATAAAATAGACTATAAGACATATGTTATAACTTATAAATGAATATACATAATACATAATATATACTATTAGGTTACTACCTAATCTACTACAGTACATATGTCATACATTTAGTCTAAAATATTGGTAAATTAAGTCCTCTCATTTTCTCAATGAATGGCATATTATGTTTGTACCGAACTATAATTAAATAATTCACAAAATTGACGATGCAATTTTTCGTAGAACATTGACCCTAAGGATTTTAGTGAATTTTAAACCCCTTTAATTGTATGCCTGCACTGTTGTAGTGTTTCAAGCCAGCGCATTTGACTCGTGGCTCGCCTATAATAAATAATAATATTATTGAATATAAATAAAAAGAACCTAGATACATTCTCGATTTAAAAAATCTATAAAAAATATGGTTGCCATGGGTGTACCTAAGTGTTTGAAACATAAATAATTTGTTTCTGTGCGTCACAGTATATTCAGTACCTAATCAGGTATAAGTACTATTATTTGCTACAACGAACTTTACGGATCATTTATAATACATTATTAAAGTCTAAACGTAGTTTTCGTTTAATATATTAATTTAGCCGTATCAGATCAATATGTCAAATATTGTAGCACTGGAAACTTCGCCCAAATCCATGATCCAGTCCGTTACCGACAATTATTTCGAGGTTTTCGACGTGCTCCAGCAAAATCGAGCGAAAACGTTGGAATCTCGAGATATCAAGAGTCCACAGGCGCACTGCAGGCGATATAAATCGACGCCTAATGTGGCTCTGCAGAAAAACTCCGCAGGTGCAGATGAACCCGAGACCGAGTGGCTGTTTACAACCGGAATTATGCGACGATATAAATCGATGCCTAATATGGCTCTGCAACGATCTAACTCCGCAGACGACGTACCCGATATCGAGTTACCTTCCACCACGTCCATGGTGGAGTTGCAAGTTTCGACAGATTTATCGTCCACCGAGTTGTCAGAAACGGCACCTGCCACTGCAGAAGTTGACGAGATCGAGGCGCCGTCCAACATCTCATCATCTTTGCCACATGTTCGGCCGATCGAAGCCGACGTGCTACAGTCAAGTCTGATATATAACACGGCAGCAGTGCAGCTTGATGGTGCCGAGTTTGAAAACTGTTCGACGAAACCATCGGTCCATCAGACAAATGGTATCCAGGATATGGTGGTAACCCGCGGCGGCTGCAGTGACGCAGTCACGGACCCTACGTTAACCGCGGTAATTCCCAAACGCCGCTCTCTGTGGAGCCGGACGAAGAGATTCGTCCGGCGAATGCTTTGTTGCGGCGCTGTATCGGCATAGACTGCAATGTATGTGCGTGTTTGTGCCGAGTTTGCCCCGCATTTTTGTGTCCCTGGTTGAACTTGTTCGCCGGAAAATCAGTTAAAATCCTTTTACTTCCGCCATTGTACGCGCGTTCATTCTGAGTTCGCTCCGACGTTTGAACGTTTCCCCAAGTCACACGCACTATACTGACTTTAGTTACCATTGAAATTGCACCGTTTGAGTCATAGATCTGCTGTGGAAATGGTCGGTAAATACTGCTACCCTCCGCTCCTATGTTAAAGAAAATAAATAATTATACCGATCGAAAATAAATTATGGCTATTATACTGCCGTAAAATATGTAATGTAAAATGTAAAATGTATAATGTATAATATGTATAATATGTATAATGTATAATGTTTAATGTATAATGTATAATATGTATAATATGTATAATGTATAATGTATAATATGTATAATATGTATAATGTATAATGTATAATCCGATAACCTATATTATGTAAGTTTACACGAATAATAAACGTTTTTGTTTTATTATTTATTTGGTATTTATTTGATATTATTATTAATAAACGCGTCAACACGCTGGTGTAAACTTAACTAGTGGATATGTTGTCTAGGTATATTGTACAGGTATACTTTCGATTTTTCTTTACTAGTTTATAAATCTCACGAGGAACCTTGTATTAAATTCTCAAGCTTTTTGACCAGAAAAAAAACAATATAATAATATCAACAATTATAACTAGGTACGTCGGAAAAAAACCAAAAACACTGCGATATCATGCAAAAAATGATATGTGTAATAAAGATCTCCGTGGATTTAGATTTCACCATTTGCTTAATATTGCTTTTATAATTTTCTATAGCTTGTTCTATTTTAGAATATGGTTTTGTCGATTCTAAATTAGAATCCTCGTCAATCTCACTCAGTAATGCTCAATCAGCTTGTATTTTTATTAATAATAAATACATTCTATAATAATACTAGCTCTCCGAGCGTCGCTGGGGGAGACCCCCAAACCCCCCAAGTAGGCGAAGAGTTTTAACCGATGTCGGAAACTGCGGTGGTCTTTTGGTCTGGTCGTCGGTCTCGAGCCGGTTGGTGTGTGTAAGGAGGTCTGGTGATAAGGAACTGTGATAAGGTCAGGACCACCGCGGTTCGACGTGGTAGCCAGGGTTATGCCGCCGGAAATTCGAAATTCCATAAAAAAATCATATAGCCACCACGATTTTTTTGGTGTCTAGCAGGTCAGTCGCCTTAGTTATCCGGGTAGGCAATCCGACTGCGTCGGATCGCGAACAGCGTTCATTACTGTCACCAAAAAAGCAAAAATAAGTAATAAATTACGTGAAAAAAAATTTTAAAAATTTAGGGCGTCCATGCAAATCATATAGCCAACGAATTTTTTGGGTGTCTAGCAGGTCAGTCACCTCGAATGACGTTCGCCGTAGTATATAACTACACACAACGCAAACGATATACTACACAAACCGAAAAAACATATTGTATATACGTACCTATGGTATACGAACTAATCAATACATACATATCAATATAATATTACAGTTTTCAGGTGAGTTAACTGGTTGAGGTAATCAAATAGCCACTTTCTTATTTTGGTAATTAATAATTTAATGTAGCATACAAATACTGCTACAGTTACTATATAATATATATTAATAAACAATAAATAAAAAGATCCTCATTAAGTCATATAGTATACATGTAGGTTAGTTATTAATTTGATTTTATGCTCATGATTAAACATACCTAGAGTATAATCGACTCGACTCGAGCTAGGATATTATTACATATAATTAATATTTATACGTTTATTTATTATAATAATATATACATGTACTTACCTACAGACCGATACAGTGGCTAAAGCGTGTATATTTATGCCAAATCAAATATATAAATACCAAATATAAGGAAGCCACGGCGTGACGAGTAGGCAAAAGGACAAAAGGCAGTCAAATATAATATAATGATAACGTAGTTTATTGAATCAAAAAAAATCAATAAAAAAATCGAACTTTTCGACGCATGTATTTATGCCTGTATATAGTAATACCTACCTACGCGACGTAAAGTGGTAAGACTCGACTTTTTAAAAAAATTATCGATGAACACGCGCGACGGCGGCACTCGGTTTTCACGTTATCTCCGCCGAGGCGCGCGGCCTGTAAATTTAGCGGGGAACGCGAATAAGGACCGAGCGAGGACCCAGGAAGTCCTCAAAGGAGGTAAAGAATGATATCTTCATACATAAACTAAATTATTTATATTAATAGATTAATAAATAAACTAATCAATAAAATATATAAGTTTTTATCTTTAAATATAAATACCTACAAAGTTCTTCGTAAATATACCTTTTTTTTTCTGATAATATTTTCTATACATCTTCAAATTTGTAATCTCTAAGTTCTTCGTAAATATACCTTTTTTTTCTGATACATAATATTACAAAGCAGAGGCCTGGGAGACCGCCCATCGAATTTTTTCATTGGCCGTCTCAAAAATCGCCAAAGGAGCGCCACAAAAGAGATCCGTTTTCCCTCCATTCTCCTCTATAGAAGTAAGAAAAATCGCCATAGGAAGCGCCCTCGGGTTTCTGTTTTATATAGGTAGACTAGCTCTCCGAGCGTCCCCAGACCCCCCGGTGTTGGTTATGAGTGTTTTCGAAGTCGGAAGCCGCAGTGGTCTTGTGGTCTGGTCGTCGGTCTCGAGCTAGACGGTGAAGGGGTGATACGGAGGTCTGGTGATAAGGATCTGTGAAAAAAATTAGTGATAAGGATGATGGATTTTTATGAAAATTAGTGATAAGGATATTGGATTTATGATAAGAACAGTGGATTTTGATAAGAAAAGTGGATTACTGATAAGGATTCTGGATTAATGATGAGAATAGTGGATTTGTGATAAGGATGGTGGATTAGTGATAAGGATTTTGGATTACTGATAAGGATTCTGGATTAATGATAAGAATAGTGGATGTGTGATAAGGATGGTGGATTAGTTAACCGGAGAACTGTAAGTTTTTTACTGCCTTCAAAAACGCAAAATCAAGTAATAGAATTCAAATATTTCGGATAATCATATAGCCACCTCGAATTATTTGGGGTCTAGCAGGTCAGTCACCTACCTCGACGTTGGACTGATATGTCTCGCCAACAGGTATGCAACGTTCATTACTGCTGCAAAAACCGCAAATTAAGTTTATTCCGTTAAAAAATTGTAAAACATTTCGGGCGTCTATGCAAATCATATAGCCTCCGTCTTTTTATGGGTGTCTAGCAGGTCAGTCACCTCGAATGACGTTCGCTGTAGTAATAAGGGTAGGCTATCCGACAATGTGCGACAGCTGGGTTACGTCGTCAGGTATGCAATCCGACTGCGTCGAATCACGGACAGCGTTCATTACTGTCGCCGAAAACGCGGATTCGACGTCCTCCAAAGGGCGTCGTAAAGGGGGGCGCGATCGCGTCGGGAAGCGGACGACCGGCTCCGCTACCCTAGGACGTCGAAAACGCGATATTCGTGAAAAAAATCGAACCCTCCGACGCACGTATTTATGTCTGTATATAGTAATACCTACTCGACGGCAGCGATATCGGCACTCTGCTCTCGGCGTCGTCCCGCGGCCACGGGACTCGTCCCGGACGAAGTACGGCCGCCCGTGGCCTAGAAATTTAGCGGGGAACGCGAATAAGAGGCGAACGGGGAGGGCAGACGTGTCAAAAAGGGCTAAAACTCGAATTTTCGAAAAAAAACGGCAAAAAAAACCCCGCGACGGCGGCGCTCGGTTTGCACGTAATCGCCACCGCGGCGGGCCAGCCGGGAAAAAAGTACGGCCGCGCGCGGTATGTAAATTTAGCGGGGAATGCGAATAAAGTCCGAACGGGGCCGCCCGGGGAGGGGGGGGGGGGGGGGTAAAACTCGAAAATATGAAGAAATTTTGAAAATTTTGGAAAAAATCGTGAAAAGTGATAAGATGGAGTGATGGCCTTCGGGAGACCGCCCGTCGAATTTTTTCATTGGCGGTTCACTAAGTCAGTACGAAAAATCGACATAGAGGCGCCCTCGGTTTCATGATTTATATATAGTAGAGTAGATAGAGTAGATAGTAGAGTAGAAGAGTAGATAGAAGATTTCCAAACCTTGACCTTATCGGTATAATATTCAATGGGCCGCTTAGGACGTGAGAACCCACCGAGTTAACTTTACCTACATCGGACGGACTTCCTGCTGCGCACGGATCACCCACGTTGTTAGTCGATGCACAACATTTAATCTGACAAAATATTATATAATATAATCATGGACGCACTAAAACTACCTACTTAATGCATTTATAATATACTGAATATGTACCATACATATTAGAATTAAGTCATAATTCAACCCGTGATCAACATGATAAGTATATAAAATATTCAAATATACATTATAATATTTGTAATTAAAAGCCGGACGCGTAAAGCGATAATACGCTCGCCCGGACACCAACATTATTTATATATATATATATAAATATATATTATTACTACAAAAATCATCAAAATTAGTTAAAAAAAAGAAAATTATAATAATGACAATAATAATATTTGATGATTACTAAGTATAAAACTAAGTTTTACTAAGGATAAAACGTACAAAGAATTTGAACATCAAATGACAGTATTATTATACCTATCCAAATTCCAAATCCAATAGCTTGATAATAGAAAAGTAAATTATATAATAGCGATAGCCATCGTTGCCGACCCTCATATTTGCGTTTGAACAAATTTCCTAATAATTTCACTAGTTTGTAATCAATTATTAGTAATGTCTACAATTAAATGTGTCGTTTATATAATGGAATATAATTTCGAATATCCGATATAAATTATGTATTATAATAACTTCGGTGGCGACGGTCTTCTCACCGTAAATGTAAAATACGTTGTGTTATTACTTATTACACAGCACGGTCTTAGAAGATATCTTACACAGTCGTGTTAGATACATGCTGCGTTATCATTTTTTTGTTATCAATCTAACCAGTTGTCTAAGCAAAAAAAGTCTTAAATAAAATATTTCCGTAAGTACGGTGTTTATCTACCATTATCAGCAAAAAAACTCATTTTGTCATTTTCTTTTCGGTCATCGCGCTCAAAAAGTGTAATTTGATTAATATCATACAACAATAAATAGTTATAATTACATTTTATCCGTATTGTTCGTGCTATAACAGTATATTATATTTTAACGGGCGCCTGTGGGCCTTAGTCTCAGACGAAAAACCCAAACACACAACACACACGTTCGTGGAGACGAGGGATTAAAATAATAATAATAATATTAATATATTGGAATGCTTTTCACGCACACATTGTCGATGTGTATAATATAATGGAAGAGATGTTTTCGGGCAAAAAAAGGTCCGGTTTGATGGGTAGGTATCGGTATAATATTATGTACCCCTCTATAATAAGTATGTTATATTTTATAATCTGAACAACTGTAACAACTCTCTCCCTCTCTCTCACACACACACACGCACACACACAGTCTCTTTCAGTCGCCATGCCTGTCGGTCTGTCTCTCTGTCTCTCCATCCATCTCTCTTTAGATGCTCGCCACTCGGGTGGTCGGAGTAGTCCGTGAGTACGGTGCTGGGGATCTTTTTATTATTATTATGTTCTCGGAACGCCCGACTCGGTCTTGTAACCAACTGCAGCGACGTCGTCGTATTATATTAGGTAGACATATTGTTAACCGACGGGTACACGTTTGTCATAAATCTCGAGGAGATTGCATCTCTGATGGCCCTTTCAGGACTGTGCTTACATGTGCAGGGTATAGAATAAAAATAATAATAATAATATATTATAAGGAATATTATGTGATCGTCGCCGAAGTGGCGGTACGGAGGTACCTATGGCTAGTAGCTGCAAGCAGCAGGTGGGTATACGATTATGTATATACCGAGTGATTCGTTAACACAGGACCTCGCCTTGCTCAAAAAATATCAATGTTTTTCAAAATATTTTCGGTACTCGCGTGCAGTATGCTACCTACCGTGAAAAGCTACTTACCTACCAAAAAAGTGTACGGGCGTTTACGTTTTTTTTTTTTTTTTACTGATTTTACATCATAATATACTGATTAAGAACAATAATTTTTCGAACTAAAATGTACCTGCTTAATGTATTTTTGATGGTCATCGCTGTCGAGTATTTTAATACATTATATACTGACATATTGTTCTGCATAACATGATAATTATTTTTATGTTGTGTTTACGTCATCCCAGAAAACTTCAGATAAATTGACAATAATATTGTCACGTCGTGTTTTAATTGACAGCCACCGTTCTTTTTTAGTAGGTGGTTTAACAAATCTGCACATCACAGACTAAAATAATTTAATATCTAAAATTAAAATATTTCGGGGCTTGGTGGATATTTACCGGATGTTTACCAGTATAATTTATCTATTACACAAATATTATATTGTATGACCGATGACTTTTATGATAATAATATTCTGTTCATCTTTATAACTCAAGCCATAGGTAGGTACTTTCCCATAGTAAAATTAAATAAAAATATAACATATGTAAGAGTACCTATAGGTATGTCATAGTTTCCGGTATACCTAGGTACCATACTACAAGAATACCATATTTTTTATATGGTTTCGAGTCGTTACAAAGCGACGTTTTTATAAAAAAATTATATTTTTAAATAATGTTTATTTTTATGATTTTTGAAGTTTTTTTACTTTTTTGAATCACACATACGGTTTTGATTTCATCTCAGAGAGAAGACTATATTTTTAAATATTTAAACATATATGTATATGACCAACATTTTGAGCGGGCCGGTGACCGCGTACTACACTCAACTCGTTCTGAATTCGAGTTGTATGTTTCGAAATACTTTGAAAAATATTCCAATTTTGAATATTAAATTAAAACTGTACGTTGTTGTTCAAAAGAGTGAACTGCAACTTCAAAAATATCAAAAATATGTGGGTAATTTTTTTTACAAAAACCTATTGTTTTGTAACGACCAAAAACCGTGTAAAAAAATATTGTTCAAAGACATTTGTAGATATTATACTTTTTGAGACGGCGAGTGTTCGACAATAAAATAATCACCCGGTAAACGTACAAGTACCTACGTCCCATACGATATTATAATGGATAATGAATAATTAATATGAGAAACAGCTGCATCATTTCCACGTCCGCATATACCTGTTTATCGTCTACATGACTACATTATAATAATTTAACGACTCGCTGGCACCTAACGTTTTTATTTCCCAATAATATTATTATCATGTTAAATGTATCTATACCTATAACTTGACGACAATGTGGAATGATAATTTTGTGTCGTATTGCACAGATATTGCTCAATAGTCGGTCAATTGGTGCGCGCGATATAGATCTGTAGAGGTAGGCTGCACAATATACATAATAATAAATATTATAATATCATATACTGCCCGCGCATATGTCTCACTGCGGGTATAAAAGACGATATTAGCTGCTTATATGGTAAATTTTTAGTCGAATCCGAACCCGAAATGTTAATAAACTATAGGCAGGTTAAACTTAGATAGATTACACGCTGTTCCACGAACTTAAGATATTCTTACAATATTATAATGATATATAAATTAATGATTATAATTTTAAAATACATACAAATATAATTTAAATTTAACAAACTAACAATAAAATGTATCAATTATTTTACTGCATTAGCAATAAACTATATAATTTTTAAAAAGGATGATCAAACTTAAAATTTATAAAATGTAGTAAACCCCATTTTAAGTGATTAAACCACATACAAACATAGACAATATTGAGATTTTTACTTAGGTTACTTGATTATTACAATTACTATAGCCAACAGAAATAATAAATTGTATACCAGGTGACATATAACTCATACCGAGTAAAATAAATATTTTCAAAAACTTTAATAGTTTTTAAATTAATGAGTTGTTTTGCGTTAAATAGATCATCCTGCATACCTAAATAATAAACCTAATAAATGTATTGTACCTAAGAAATATTACAATAATACAATCATAGGCGCAAATAGTATTTGAGACTTGGGGAGGCTATAACCCAACTTTAATAATATTGAATAAGCTTAAAACAACGTTCAGGAAATGTATTTTGGGGGACTTAGCCCCTAAAGCTCCCTCCTATTTGTGCCTATGATTACAATATTAGATACAATTGAACACCAAGTACAAGATTGTAGTAATAATTATTACCTCAACAAAGTTATGATTTTGAGGATATTCAATGTTCAACTATTTTCGGCATCAATTCGGTGTAGTGTACAGTTTCTTCTTGGTTAATTTCTGCACAAGACAGGTTAGTTACAGTTGATGTGGAAGCACCTTAATTTATTGGTTCTTGTGCAGCTGGTGGAGTACTCACTACTTCTTTGTATAATGACAATATTTTAAAATTTAAACCTAAAATAACCGAATAAATATGCTATAAAACCTAATAAATATGCTATAAGCTTTAGATACATGACTTAAAAAATGATTACCATTATCAGCATCACTTTCATCAGAAGGACACATACTAAATCTTTTTTTTTTATTTTTTGACAAATCATCATTTGTATCAGTAGAAGAATATTTTTCTTTTACCTTTTTGTGCCATGCCTTGTTCAAGTTGTCTAAAAATTATTATCAATTTGTCTTATTTGATTAATATTAAAAACTAGTTTTGTAGTTTGGTGCACTATTATAACTTTTAATTTATAACATAAATAAAACAATAAAATATTCACACACTACACATATTTATTCGATTGGTTAACTACAGAGTAATAATATAAACATAAATATTTTTTTTTAGGATTTTAATGAATGCTTAAATCCTGTTTTTAATATAAAAACAAATATTGAGTCCATGCTTCATTATTTACAACTGTTTCATTTGGTTTAAAATCTCAAAAAAAATTGCTCATGTCTATGGATTTTACAATAATTAGTAGGTGGGTAAATAGTACATTATTTCTATATTTTATTAGAATCCAGATTGGTTAAATTTAATATTATAACTGTATTAATTAATGTTAAATTAATGATTTTATACTTAAATTAAAATAATACCAGATAGCTGATATTATTATAAATATAAATAACAAAGTTAATCTAAAGTTATTTATCCACATAATTCATATTATAACATATGTCAAATAATGAAATAAAAAACCATTTTAAAAGTTACTAAATAGGTAATGTCAATACTCAATAAAAAATTGACTTTAATAGTATTGATATTTAGGAATACTTAAGAAGTGACTAGTGAGTAAAAGTAATATTGTCTTTACCAATAATTGGATAGGTAGGTAATTGTTAATTATTATCATCGGATAAACATTCCAACACCTAGGTATTCAGGTATTATTTAGGTACCCTAATGGTTTAAAATATATTTAAGCCATGGGTACCCTATCTAATTTAAAATACCTACCCACATGTTATGTATTTCCTTACTTGTTATACATAATACCTATAACATGAGTTACATTAATCAAATTGGAGAAAGAATTTACAATGCATTTAAGCCTAGTGGCTTAACTTTCTATTTAAATCTAATTCAATTTTAATAGAAGTTACTTTTGTTATGAACAAAATTATCAAATGCAAACAGGAGTCGATTAGCAGATTAGGTTACTGTGAAATGGATCAAATAATTTAGCATAAACATTTAAGAATAAGTAGAGGCACTTACCATAAGTTTTATTGGCACCAACAAATTTCACCTTATACGTTTCCCATGACTGAGATGGATTTATAGCCATTCTTAAATGGTCACTGGTGATCTTATAAGGGGGCCATTTGCAAAATAATGCATCACTTTGAGTATTATTATTTTCCACAATCCAATTTGTTGGAATCACACAATATTCTTCCGAGTCTGGGAACCATACTACATACCATAACTGAACCAAAATAAATAATTAAATACATAGGTACCAAACTTTGCTTCGGTGCAGTCAAATACAATCGTAATATGTATACTCGCCGTAGTTTGAATTTCAATTTGTTCATTATTATAACTTGAAGACATCATGAATATTATTATAGTATAAAAAAAAATAGTTTAGTATAGTATAAACTGTGGTTGACACTCGATGGTCGGTACTCGATAATCAGTACTCACCAGATCACCACGGTTAGTTAGCGTATGCTTTGGCACTTTGGCAGGTTGTGACAGGAGTTGGGACTAGAGAGATAAAAATATTAGATTAGGGATAAAACCGAGAGTGTATTTATATAGAATGCATAACTATTTCAAAATAGTATTTTTGTGAAAAACTGAAAAACTGAAAAACTGAAACATTGATATTATGTTTCTGGTACGTTTCAAGTGGAAAAATGCAATGTTGTTACTGGACACGATAATGTAACAACCATGTGACATAATATTATAATTTATAACATTATAGGTCTGTAGTACCATAATATAATGTCGCCGGGATAAATATTAAATTTTCGTTTTATCTAAACAGAACGTATACATTATATACATATTACAAAGTAACGTTGATTGTATAACATAAAATGTTGGTTGCTGGGATGTGTTGAAACATCAAATGCACACTGGTTTAGATGTAACCAAAAGTCTGTTTTTCGTAAGGACCGCGGTATGGATTTCGGTATCTGGTTGTGCAGTCAGTACGCGTGATAAGCGCGCCCAACACTTTTGGGGATTCCCACTTTACCGCCAGCTGGACGGAAAAATGTCGCTTTACAACGCTTCAAACGTAATCGAAAACTAAAATTTCTGTGACAAAAAACAAATTGAACAGCTTCAACGTAGAAGAAACTATAAGTATGGAAGATGTGAAAACAAAGAGTGATGTAAGTAGGTAACTACTCGAAAATTCAAATTTTAATTTTAATAATATATTATTATCAACTATAATAATGATGTTGTCGCTTAGGCCTCATAAAGTAAAATCTTATGGCGCTTATGCTTACATTTAAAACTAAAAGTCGCTTATTCCCTAATTATACACATACCTGTTAATTATTTACATTTTTTGGCGCTTATGTCTAAATCTAAATTTTCGTTTTATATCGTAAATAATAATCGTATCGATAAATGAGCAAGAGCAATCGATACAGAATGACGTCGCTTATGCCCTAATTACAAAAAGTCGATTTCATAAAAAGTGTCACTTATACCATTTTGCATTGTCGTCATCGAATTATTATAGTGGAATAAAATTACAAAATTAAAGTAAAAACGGAAAAAAGTTATGGTTATTATTTTTTAAGGATAGAGAAATACGCGTAGAACACGGTTTGTGCAGAAAGGTCTATGATCCGTCCTAATGCGATCTTTCTAAAGAGCGTATATAATTTGCACCAAAAACAACCCCCCCCCTCCCAAAAAAAAAATATATATATGTAATTTTTGTCACATCCAAAAATTAATTTTGGTAATTTGCACCACTTTTTAAGGTTGTAGTTTGCACCACACAAAACTAAATAAAAGGCATAATCTGTGCCATCGTGTACCTACAATAATTGTAATTTGCGCCATTGATCACCTTATTGTCACCTTGTCACCTTATCACCTTGTAATTTGCGCCACCTTAAAATAACTAAATAATCAAGTTTATTTTAATAGAAAATCAGTAATATTATAATTATAAACTATGTATATTAAATAAATATATTTGCGATTAATATCGGACTAACTGTATTACTGCTGTTCAATATTGTTCGATATTTTGACAGTTGATAATTTTTATTAGATTAGACGTAATCGATCTTGTCTCTACCTATTATTAGTAAAACACAACAATATTATATCCAGCACTCGCAAGTAGGTACAAGATATTAATAATTTATAGTAAAAACGCTTGAGTCTCATTCGAAAAAAGAAGTCGGTACCACCACTGGACATTCAAACACAATGGTACAACAAATCTAAGCATTTGCCAAATTTGAGAAAGTATTGAGAGTATACTATCGTATACCTACTTCGATAATCTTATGCTGAAGAAAAGTTTTTTCGTGACTTATTTTACGATATAATATATTTTGTGGTGGGGCTAAGCCTAACTTGCACCTATGATATCTCAATCACTAGAGCTAGGTAATGGGTCAAGGGTTATTCAAATGCACATGTCAACAAAAGTGGCAAGTGCACCACAAAACGGTGCATATGGTTAAAAAATAATTTAACCAAACCTATGGTACCTAAGCCGTAAAAAGTTTTGCTCCCCTCATATCCCTCTTTATATTGAAGAAACGAATATTTTAGTTACCTATACACACTTTTTACGTTAGAGTTAGGGGTATCAGCATTAAAATTAAGTTATGTGAACAACAATATTATCGGTTAATTAACTTATATAAGATTATATTGAGATATAGAGTTAGGTCATGGGCGCAAATAGGAGGAGGAACTTTAGACGCTAAGCCCCCTCCCCCGCACCAAATATTTCCAAACATTATTTTAAGCTTATTCAATGTTATTATAATGGGGATTCAGTTCGTCCCCAAATCTCAAACGCTATTTGCGCCTATATAAGTTAGGTACTACAAATATCAATGGATTTATAGAAAATTAAGTTTACAGTATATATATACACTATATATTTATACATATTATATTAATGTAAATTCTCAGGTACATATTTTAATGTAAATAATTAACCTATATTTCCAATAGTGTATTTTATTTTGTCTTTAATTTCTAAAATAATAAGTATAATAACTCACTTTTATATTATTATTCATAAATATTGAAAAAATTAATATATGTTATTTTAAATTATAGCTATATGCGAATATGTGATAATAGATGTATATAATAATAAATAATGTCTGTATGATAAAAATAATAAACTTGAAATATTTGTTAAAAACTGGTAACTTACTATGCTATACAATATACATAGTAGGTTTCTAGTTCACCTATACTAGGTACCAAGTACCTACATCGCTATGACGCTTTTGAGTAAGTCACAGTTGTAGTGGATGTGTTAAATTTTAATTTAACTATAAATCATTGTTTTAAAACGTTATGTTAGTCTAAACATATTTTAATATTTCATTATACGTATATTGGTACCTATATGGTATTTCTGTAAGTAATTAATTTTTTTATCGGTAGTACAGAAGGTTGAACTAATTCTTGTCAAAAACTAATTTTATATATTATAAATTATAATATTATTTTATACAATATTAGTTATTACTAGTCAATTTATAGTGAATACGGCGTGAATAGGTTTTCGGTATGCAAACAGCATAGAATGAATCTAAATATTTTGAAAATTGCCTTGTGTACCTATGTTGTAAGTTGCAGGTAAGTAATAGCGTCCATGTAGACGGGATGTGTAAAAAAGAGAGCAAATACTAAATATACACGTTGTTGCCTGCAGTCTGAAAATTTCTTATAACTTCTCATATATAGTATGTCCATAGTCGTGTGAAAATGTATATTTATAATACAATTTGTATAACACGCGTACAAAAATATATAAATAATTTATTATTACCTGTATCAGTGTATCGTATCCGACGTTTCGTATTTATTTGCTCCAACGCCAAATATATCGGTACGACGTATCTTCGAAGTAGGTATATCATATAATAAGTTACCAGCTACAACTATAGTAATATTAATAATATTATAATATATCACTATGTTATATTATAATAATTACATGGCCTACTGCTTCGAGTGGTTTAACGGCCGCGTCGCCCGTTAACGATGATTACTTTGGTCTTTGAGAGTCATTGCAGCAGAGCAAAATATGTAACCACTGTCCATGTTTAGGTATCACCTACCTATGTATATTTATATTATAATTATTACTCCAGGGAGGCGTGCGTATTGCCGCACTTGAGACACTACAAAAGCCCGATTTTGAAAATTATAATTTAGAAGCTGGAATATGCATTTTAATAATGCACAATATTTCTTCTTTTTAAAACGTATTTTTCTGCTACTATTTAAAGAAAAATAAAAATTTGAGCTTTGAGTTTTGACCTGAAAAAACTTCTCATCTATCAGATAAAAAAAAAATGACAAAAATCCGACATATCAACGAGGCCTGAGAGTTTGTGCCTGTAAAAGCATTTTTGTTCATCAAAATAGTGCTTCGATAATATTCATCGAAGTCAAACACTGACTTGTGCATGCACGTGCGGAAATATCTTTATCTGCGCCTGTTATTATAACTCACTCACAATAATATCCATTTACATACTCGCACACATGCACGTTCCGCGCGAGGCCGATATAATATGTCAATTGAATTGCCTAAATTTAACTCCTTAATAAATGACCGGCACCGACACCCTTAATGGCTGTCGAGGGAGAATCTACGCCGTAAAAATAACCGTGATGACGATGTTATGATAATAATGTTATAATATACTCAATTTATTATAATGTTATGTAAAGAGCAGTCGTCGAATGAATTTGTCTTTCTGTATAATATTATTAATAATAATTATAATTGTATAATATTACCTCGCTACGGTCATTATTTAAGGGGCAATATTAAGGCAATTTATAATATTGTCATAGCCGCCCGGGATCTATGTGTTAGTTGTAAATGACTATTAGTGCGAGTGAAATTAAATGCGGGTATCTTCTCTCGTACGCTCTCGTTGTCTGATTTTGATTCTGAAAAAAATATTTGAATTCAGCAGAAAAATGTCTCTAGATCGTACGAAACATTTTCCGTTTTAGATTCTGAGCGAAGCGATGAATGTATTGATTTTACAATGATGTGTGTTTTTTTTTTAAATTTTTTTTTGTGTCTGTCATCACCTTTTAGGATAGTAAAAGTGTTTGGATTTTCTTCAACAGTAACTTTTCAGATAGGAAAGTGAATTTAGTTGGTACTTTGGGGGGTCAACATTTCCCAGTAATTTTCAAAAGCGACGTGAAAAACTCAAAAACAAATGACCGTTAGGTGTATGAAATTTTGACTGAATGTTTATATTAGCATTTTTTATACACCCTAACATTTTCTAAATATTTTGAATTTTTTTTAGCTGTTTACGGACATTTTCAGTTTCCATTTTTTTTAGTTTTTTATTCTATAAATATCAATGAAACTTTATCTGTTGGGTAAAAAAGCTTGAACATTTAATAGAAGGGTCCTAGGTTATTGTTTCAAAGGCAGATGAAAAAAATTAAAAATCCTTTGTCACAGTTTTTATGTATAAGCATTTAAAGTTCAAATCTTGACAAAATACGGAAAATCACTAAAATTAGCAAATTATTTTGAGTTGAGAATTCATAAAAATTTTTCTTTTCAAATCTAAGATTTGAAAATGTAATACAAGATTATCCATGAGTTTATCTACTTTTATCAAAAAAAAATGTCTACAAGAAAGTCAAATTAAATTTTTATGAGCGTTTGAAATTCATATTTTTACAACATTTGATATTCACTCGATTTCTCATGTAACAATTTTGCTATTTTGTTGTTATTCAAAAACGAATAACTTTAGATATATGAAAATTGTACTGAATGTTTATATTTTCATTTTCTACACACCATACAATTTTGAAAATATTTTGACTCTTTTTGAGCTGCTTACGGACATTGTCAGTTTTCAATTTTTTTAGTTTTTTTTTTCTATAAATATCAATAAAATTTTATTTCTTGGATAAAAAAGCGTGAAAATGTAATGCAATACTCCTGATATATTGTTACAATAGCAGTTGAAAAATGTTAAAAATACATAGGCACAATTTTTTTTTATATGCATTTTAAATTCAAATTTTAAATTTAATAATTATTTTGTAGTTAACAATGTATAAAATGTTTAACTTTCATGGCTAAGGATTGAAAATTTAAAACAAGGCTCCACGTAAATAGGTTATATATAAATTTTTTTATTCACAATAATATCATTAAATATACTTGGTAATATCATAGGCTGACCATTTTCGCTCAGAATCGTTTTTCTTATACAATGATATTATATCATTGAATTCAAATTTAACACCATCCATTAGAGAAACCCACTTGTAACCTACTGTACAGCAGAGTGACATCCACTTACCCATCTTTTTAATATTAATTTTAATTTTAGTTATGATTCGAAAAAGTTCATATTTTCAAGTTTTCAATTACAATTCACAATCATATAAAATTTAGTTTTTACAAAGTGCTTCTTAGGATATATAGACAATTTTCTGGTGAGTTAAAATTTTTTTTCAGAATCAAAATCGGACAACATTAACTAACTTTAATTTTGTCAATACTTTAGTCTTTTCAGCAAAAATTGACGGCAGTAGCGAGGCCCCTTAAACAGTTATCGCCCATAAAAGACCCGGTGCATTTACCGCTATACCGTTTTACATTTACATTTCTCGGAACACATATTACATAATGTTAAGGGTCCTCGCTATAGCATTGATTTAAGGAGAATTATTTATGCAATTTCTAATCTTGTCGTCGCCACCAGAGATCTATGTGTTAGTCGTAAATAGGGTTGAACCCAAGGTTGGGCTGCTGAAGACAAGACTTCTCATATCGCTTTGCTTCCAAGAATGACATTTAAAATAATAATGGTAGCTAATATACCTCTAATGATGGGACAACATAAGAACATTACAATTTTTTTTTTGCTTTCAAAGCAAAAACCCGGCGTCTATGGCGATTAGTTATAGTTAAGGAATTTACAGTAATTTACAAATATACCTTTATGAATAGTACTACATTATAAGTAAATAGTAGGTAGGGTGCCATTATATATATATTATAAATTTAATTATATAATAGTAACTAAGCGAGCTAGTGGCTTAAATTTTTTTTTTGTATCGACAATTTGTACAAATTTGTTGTTTTTAAGAAGTCTAATCATATTGGTGTAGTTGTTCTCGGTCCCTGCAGTGTCAAGGATCGGATCTATTCCAATATTTTGTTGATCTCGCTCGTATTTGAGGTATAAAGTCATAAGTGTTTTGAGGTTATAATATGTTTCACAGCCAGTTTAACACTGCAGACTCCACATTTGGGGGCCATCTTCCTTTGCCATTAGGTACCCGTGTGTAAGTCGATTTATTAATAATATATACTTTGTACTATTAATTATATATTACCACGCACCTATATCCGGCATACACTATATGTATAGTTATTAGTTATAAATTATAATCATAATTTCATACATATTATATACTATTTAGCATAATATATTATTCATAAGAACTGCAGTAAATTTTAAATTTAATTCTATAATTACAATTTTTTTCATACATATTAAAATTGGAAAATGTTTGATGTTATATTAACTTGGAGAACGCGAAACTCTATGCTAATACCAAATTCAGTATTAATATTTTATAAGTGCTGCTATTGGTTAAGTACTTAATCAATTATGGTACTGCTTGTCTGCTTCTACTAGGAGTTTTCATTACTCGAGTTGGATTTCAGCCACTTTCCGCGGACCTTTCCATAACATATTTTATGCTTTTGACGTATAATAAATCGATTTTATCGAAACGATATATACCTAAGATTCTATATACTACGGACCGTCTATAATAGTGATGATGGACTTTTCGCCGGCGCATTCAAGAGCCCGCCGCAACACGCTATAACTTTAAAATAATAAAATAAATACAAAAAACTGCAGTATATCTAGATGCTGTTAAATTTCTTTAATGACACAATCACGTGGTGTATTTGTTTTACGTTATCCAAACACTAATTTATACGTGTGTGCCATTCGTCGTCACGGTGCCGAGTTATCGACAAAGTCAATCACAATATAATATATTATTAGAACAAAATCTTAACAATATTATAATGTATTTCTCTCTGCTCGTTGTGGTGCGTGGTAGGTACCTACATAGATTTATCGTCAAAAGTCGACGCTATTGAGTAACGAGGCATAAATGATGCTAAACCGTACGTCCGTCATCATCAGATCAACTATACACAATATTATCGTATGGATTTACCGTATATTGACAACGTCATGAATATTAATTATTATGTGCACTCGTATTGTATTACTTATAATATAATATTGATAGGTATATGCGAATTAAAGTCTTTTGCGCGCATTATGTATAGTCCGTCAGGTGGGTCCGTCCGTGGGGTGACTTTTGTCGACATAAATCGTCATATCATTTAATTTATTACCTATAACCGAAAACCGAAAACCAAAATCTTCAGACTACCGATTAAATGCGAACAAAATCGCAATGTTTGGATAATATAGCGTGACACATTTTTCAAAGCGACTCATCAAAATAGTGTTTCGATAATAGTCATCGAAGTCAAACACTGACTTGTGCATGCACGTGCGGAAATATCTTTATCTGCGCCTGTTATTATAACTCACTCACAATAATATCCATTTACATACTCGCACACATGCACGTTCCGCGCGAGGCCGATATAATATGTCAATTGAATTGCCTAAATTTAACTCCTTAATAAATGACCGGCACCGACACCCTTAATGGCTGTCGAGGGAGAATCTACGCCGTAAAAATAACCGTGATGACGATGTTATGATAATAATGTTATAATATACTCAATATATTATAATGTTATGTAAAGAGCAGTCGTCGAATGAATTCCGCATTTGTCTTTCTGTATAATATTATTAATAATAATTATAATTGTATAATATTACATTATTATTATTTTAATATAACGTTTTTCGGAATTTGGAGGATAGGTAATATAAAAAATGTGGGAAAGTTGATTTCAAGTTGACTTGACGACAAGTTCAAATCTGTTTTTAGAATTGTTATCGCTTCATCAGATCAATTGGTACGTTTGACAAAAAATATGTGTAAAATACTTATAGTTAATAATTTAGCGACTTTTTTTTTTTTTAGCACAAATTAAATTAAGCGCTTAAATGTACCTACCTATTGGTGGCTCAAATTACAAGTAATTAAATTCGTGCAAAATACCATCTCCCGTTCTAAAAGAAAGATGCCACCACGACTTCTGTTACTATATTTTGTTTCAGGTGTTAAATGGTAGATGGTAAATACAATAAATTGGTATAATATGCTTATGTAATAAGTTAATAATAATATATTATTATGATGGACTACGGGTGTGCATAATATATAACATTTATGTTTATGCGTCATGGTATCATATTATAAGGTTGATCAGTGTTTTTATTTTATTAGTCTATAAGAGGTATAATTATAATATAAAATCATTATACTACTAAATCGAGAAAACCGATTTTGGTTTTTGGTGCAACTATAAAACAAATAAACGTATATACATGAAATTTTCACTGATTGTTTATATTTGCATTTATTTTTTTTTTTAATTTTTAAATTTTTTTTTGTGTTTGTCATCCCTTTTTAGGATAGTAAAAGTGCTTGCATTTTCTTCAACAGTAACTTTTCTGATAGAAAAGTGAATTTAGTTGGTACTTTGGGGGGTCAAAATGTCCCAGTAATTTTCAAAAGCGACGTGAAAAACAAAAGAAAAATTAAGGAAAAACGGGAATTTTTACGCAAAATCTGTTTTCGAGAAAATCGATTTTGGTTTTTTAGTGCAACTCAAAAACAAATGACCGTAGGTACATGAAATTTTGACTGAATATTAGCATTTTTTACTCACTATACAATTTTCCAAATATTTTGAATTTTTTTAGCTATTTTCAGTTTCCATTTTTTTTAGTTTTTTTTTCTATAAATATCAATAAAATATTATTTGTTGCTTAAAAAATCTTGAAAATTTAATAGAAGGCTCCTAAGTTATTGTTTCAAAGGCAGATGAAAAAAATTAAATATTCTTAGTCACAGTTTTTATTTATAAGCATTTAAAGTTCAAATCTTGACAAAATACGGAAAATCACTAAAATTAGCAAACTATTTTGAGTTGAGAATTCATAAAAATTTTTCTTTTTAAATCTAAGATTTGAAAATGTAATACAAGATTATCCATAAGTTTATCTACTTTTATCAAAAAAAAAAAAATGTTTACAAGAAATTCTAATTTAATTTTTATGAGCGTTTGAAATTCATATTTTTACAACATTTGATATTCACTCGATTTCTCATGTAATAATTTTGCTATTTTGTTGTTATTCAAAAACGAATAACTGTAGATATATGAAAATTGTACTGAATGTTTATATTTTCATTTACTACAAATCATACAATTTTGAAAATATTTTTACTCTTTTTGAGCTGCTCACGGACATTGTCAGTTTTTAATTTTTTTAGTCTTTTTTTCTATAAATATCGCGCAGGTGTACCCATATATACCTAATATTATTGTTTAAATCCCAACTGTGAATCGTGTCCGCGAGTTCCTATGATAATAATGAAACATTTATCTATAAGAACTGCGTCGATGAAGCGAATAAACGCAACACGTGTGTGATTGGAGGAGACTTGCATAATATTTTTATACGCGTGTAGGACCTATAATAATTATTGTCGAATATGGACAGTTTTTGAATTATTTGAATTAAGTTTTTATATATAATATAATATAGGTTGTACTCACTTGTACAATTTGAAATACAATAATAATTGTATATTGTATTTAGAATTTATACTGTGTGCTTTTAAAATGTATTTTATGTATCTTGTATCCTTGTATTTACATTGTACATACTATTATAATAATATTTTATACTATATTATTATTATTATTAGTCTTAAGTTATAATAATTTCTGCTTTGGTTGCTAAGGTTATTAGCATTAAATTTGTATATAAATTACTTAAAATGTATAAGTAAAGTGGATAAAAAAATAATTAGATTATTAAATAAGTGTTAAATTATATATTTAGATATTTATGTAGGTACTATTTATAGTTATGTATCTATCTACTTAGTTATAATTTTTTTTTAAATAATCTAAGGAAATACCAAATAAAAGTATTTTCGTTTTTCGCACTCAACCGCTATTACCATTGACATGTCTTGTAACTCAGACTAGGTCTGACAAGTCTAACTAGGTCAGACTTCGGAAAAATAAAAACAATTAGGCTTTTGTAAAACAACAATCAATTTATTGAAAATACTTAAACAATTTATAATTTATTTTTATTCAATTATGTAGATTTTTTTCAAGTTAGTACTTAGTATTTGACAATTACTAATTTACTATTTACTAATTACTAATATCAAATATATTTTGTATTTTAAGACAATTTTTGAAAGTTTTTCGCCAATTCCTGATTTACACTCTTGTTATTGTTTATGTTGTACAATGCACGAGAGTGTATAAAAACACCTATCGATATTTCTTGAAACCAATTTGACATACCTACTCGCTTCACATTTATTGGGTCAGTATTTTGTACAAACTTGAAACTATAATATTATTAACGATGTGTTGGTGTACATGGCCATAAAAAATTGGCTATAAGTAAAAAAAAAATAATAGTATTATTTAAATATTTTTTTTTATTAATCTAAAACATAAATAACATCTAAGAAGTTTTTTCAACCGGACGATTCGGGCCAACTGTCGATTAAAAACGCTGGTTGAAAATCAGGGAATGTCCGGCTCATAGATATACTGCACTAATGACGACGAGAGGACATATTTCGGCGGACTGACGGACCAGGACGCAATACGGCCATCGAGCCAACCCCGCAGGGGTTCTCGTCGGGCCGCGACGACGGCGCGAGGTGTACTACAACAAACAGCCGACCCAAACCGGCAGTACTCTGGGCGGAGCGAGAGGAGGATGCTCTGGTGCTCGACGGCGATTACTATGGCATGCAGCGGCGAAAACAGCCTGGACGGGATCAGGGCCCGTCAAGCAGAGGACTAGTCTGGAAATCGTCCTTTGCCCGGAGGACCACCACCACAGAAATGCTGCCTGCGTCCGTGAAACCGGCCCGAGTGTTCATTCTGGGGTCAGACAGGCGGTTCGGACTAGAAAGCCCTGGCTGCAGATCGAGGTGCGGGCCGTGCGTGCCGGACTTGTGGTGATGGTGACATGAGGAGGAGGAGGAACATTTGGAGGTGACGGTGAAACTGGTCGAAGGGTAAAATGGTTTGATGGCGATGACAGTTCCGAGAAGCGTGATATAGATTCAAGAATTCCGGCGAGCATATAATTTGGAAGCTCGCCGGTCAATGTATGCTGAAATTGTAATTTTACGGATAATTACTAACAATTTTAATTTATTTCACGACATAATATTATTGTTATATGATTTATATAATAAGTTATTAGTATAAGTTATTTATAAGTTATTTATATAACACTTTTAGTTCATAAATACTGTATGTAAATAACTTACATTATAATATAACATGTTGTCATGTTGTCTGTTTGGTAATTGGTAGTATAATATTAATTGATTTGGAGTTTGGATACGGGTTAGACTGATCTGTAAGGGCCAGCTTTTGCTTGTGCTTTTGCTTATGTTATTTGGTCTCTTGGCACTGCCACATATCTTCTTACCCCGTTCGGTTTTACCGTCACTCCGTTTGTTCCTCCTCAACTTCGACTCTGTTGTCACCATCTTCCTGTCCCGACACCTGCAACTTTGGCACGCGCACCTCGTCATCTGCAGCAGGCTTTCTAATCCGGTTCGCTCAGCCGTTTGCCCACCCCGACCACAGCAGAACGAACACCATCCTCGCTCACGGGCAGGTCGGTTTCATGGACGTGGGCAGCATTCCCATGACATTATGCTTTCGGTGGTCCTCCGGCGGCGGCTGATCTCCAAACTCGTTCTCGCTGATCCCGATCCTCTTCTGCTGCTGCTCCAAGTGCCACCACTGCATGCCATATTTTTTTATCCATCTCCGCCGTCGAGCTCGCATCCTCTTCCTCCGCCACTAGCTGTTCGGCCACAAATTACGTTGTAGTACATCAACACTAAGCCTTCGTCGCGGCCCAACGAGAACGTGGCCCGGTCACCACAGAGGAGGCCGACCCCGTCCAGGTCCGACAGCCCGCCGCTAGTCCTCTCTTCGTCCTCGGTGCAGTATGTCTCGGTATATGTATTATATGGGCGCCACTCCAGTTCCTGGACATTCCCCGATGATTCTATCCAACTCAATCAGCGTTTTTCTCTAAGTTCGCCCGGTATTGGTTTGATCAGCCTACGGTTATTGTGAATAATTAATTTTAAAAACATTAATATAAATAAACAAATCTCGTCACTATGGTCCAAGATATTATTATTAATAACATTATGGCATTATTTAATATTATATTATTTCGTTTTTAGCATTTAATCAAAAAAGATGTTTATTCAATTATAGCCAGATATCTATATGTATAGCTGTGTATGTATACGAAATTAATGTTATACCTACCTAATAAGTTATACGTTTTAACTAATATTTGCAGATAATTAATATGATAATAAACAACGAATATATTATAGATTAATGATTATAGACATAAGCTCAACTAAGGAGGCTGGAGTAGTGGAGTGGCCATGCACTCTCAAAAGTTACGCATAGCCTCCCTCCCACCTAAATAAATTATTCTTTGAACCCACATGATATTAAACTAAAATGAATAAAAAAAAATTGAATTTACTTGAATTTTTTTGTCATTATCTATGGCAATAATATAGTTACCAACTACAACATTATAAATACAGAATTCGATCGATATAGTATGATATGTTATACTCGCGAAGTGCTTGTAAAATGGACGGGCGTGTATAAAAATAGGCAATAGCATAAATTGTTAAGCACATTAAAGCAATTAATAATAAAAAAAAAAAAAACAAAGAGCTCTAGAGGTCTACTTGTTCAATATATTTTTACGTCTTGAGCTCTTGAAACTTCTCGGAACGTATTATGGTTAAGGTAAATAAGGCTACCCAGTACCATTATGGTACGTGTTTGAACTCGTGAATGATGCGCGCATTTCTGGTACTTATATTATATATATGATGTATTATTATATATAGGTGTAGTCATTTTTGGTGGAATTATTGTACGTTTGTGGGTAGAACCGATCGGTTTTAATAAAACGTCAGACAATGATTGAAATATCATGATTGCCTTTTAGACGACTGTTAAAGTTATAACTTATATTTATTAATATTTCTTGTCATTGCGTAGGGGAGCATGGGGCGCAGTGTTACACGGGGCAAAGTGTTACGTTAACAATTATTCATATTGCGCAATCAGTAACACTAGAATAACTGCGCAAGATTTTCGACTTCGGCCATGTGCATACTGTTACTGATAAGCCGGTTTAATAACAAACGTATTTTAATAAATATTTTGGAAAATGTAAAATAAGTCGAAAAAAAAAAAAAAAAAACGTTTTGTATTGGTCAAGTTTTTTGTCACAGTTTTTCTTTAAGGTAAGTAATTTTTATTTCATTATACTGTCTAGCTTGTATAGAATAATATTTCATTGGAATTATCTTTTTATACGAAATAGCTATTGCGTTATAACAAAAATCGTTAAAAATGGACAGTTGGGGTCAACTGTTACGGGGTAAACTGTTATAATGTTAGATAAAACTCGATTATATTCTGTATCAATTCTTTTAGTGTTTGCAACATTTAATTCACCTGTGCCTATTCAAAGGTTTTTTTTTAATTGTTTTGTACAAATGTGATCTATTTATAGATGACTAAAATTTAATGTCATTTTAATAATTCTAGCATAATATACATTTGACACCTTATAATAACATAAAGTATTATTAAAAGTTAAATATTCCTATTAACAATTCACTTTATAGATTGTTATAATGGTCAGAAATTATTTTTTACATTGTACATTTTAGCTAGATATTCATCTTCAATATGGACATATTCAATATTAATGATGGGACAAGCTTACTAAGGTCTATCATAATATAAAAATGTATATTGAATAACTTGTATCACTTTACCCCAGGTATGTAACATTTAGCCCCGTCCCGTTCCGTCTTGGGGTAATGTGTTACAAATTGTTTTTTTTTTTTTTAAAGTTTTTAACTTGCATATATTTTTTTTTTTCTAGTTATCATAGTTATATCAATCATCATATGTGATGTAATATATAATGAAAAATAAAAATAAAAATTATTTTACTGCACACGTTTTGTGTAAAATACAAAAAGACAAAAAGTGTATCATTTAGCCCCAGGCTCCCTACTTTTAATAATACAAATTGAAAGTTACCTATATAAGTAGTTGTATAAACACATATACAAAGATGTTGTAAAGAAGGACGTTGAGCAGTTGGGAGGTTGTCCCAATTGGAGAAATCTAGCATTGGATAAAGAAGGATGGAAGCTTGGTTGTGAGACGGGATGGTCTTAAAGGCCCAATAAACCCAAAAAAAAAAAAAAAAATAAGCACATAAATATTTGGATGTGCTGACGAAAATGATTCGTTAAACTTTGCGTGGAAGACGTATTCGTATGCATTTGTAGTCTTTTGACTAGAAATCGTATCCAAATATGAGGCGGAAAAAGTGCCTCGTTAGATATTATGCAATCTACTAAATAGTCACTAAATTCTCAAACACCGTTATTTCCTGGGATAGTTGACATAAATTCATCTGTAAAAGATTCGCCAACTTAAACCAAATGTATATCACGAAGCCGCATTAATAGTCAAGGTCTCGTTCACTTTTAATAATTTCTTAAATATACGACATCTTTATTCTTTAGACAGAGAAGGAAAAGCGTGTACTACTGTACTATGTAGTAGTAGGTACTACTTTTACATTGGTTTACATGTTATAAAAATAAAATATAATTACTGTCAAATTTATATACCTAGGCTGCGTTAATCTAAACTTTTACTGATATCAGAGAAAGTACCTAGTTATAGCATCTGATTTATTGTAAACTGTATCTCAAGAAAAACCAAACATTAACTATTTTTTGAACTGATCTATTTTATACAGTCATGCAGTTGTATATAATTATACGTTATAATTGACTTTTTTATAATTTATCCAAACAGCTCTCCAATTATTGCATTAAATAATAGATTATAGTAATTGTAATATACATAATAATGTATACAATTTAAAAGTATAAAAATAATAATTAATATGCCAATGTTGTAACTGTCGTCACTTTTTGAGGAAGTAAAAATGCTTTGATTTTTTATTTCAACATCTTTTCTGGTAAGAAAGTGAATCTAATTGGTAATTTGGGTAATAATAAGCAAAATTTACGTACTCACATGTTAAACGTATATTATATTAAATTATAAATAAAAGAGCTGATAAAAAAAAGCGGGTAAGTGGATGTCGCTCTGCTGAATAGTAGGTTACAAGTGGGCCCATGTATAATGGATTGTATTAAAATTGAATTCAATGATATAATATCATTGTATAAGAAAAACGATTATAAGCGGAGACGGTTTGTCAGTCTGGATATTATATTGTTATTATATTTTATTATAGTTTCTATTTTGAATTAATATTAAATATTAATAAAATATTTTTATTTTTTATTCGCTTCTATGGTGATAAATATAGTGTTAGAATTTAATATCCCGTGTTTAGCAGTCATTCGTAATTTGTTGGTGGTTTTTCCCGTGGCATTAAATAACTATTGAGATAATCGAAAAATGACCTCTCTAAAGTACCATCTTGATCCAATTTGTTAAAAGATAAGATACTATATGTTGAAATCAAATTATTCCTTCTGTTAGAAATTTTGAATACAGGATAAAACAAATTTTAAAAAAATTTAAAAAAAGCGGGTAAGTGAATGTTGCTCTGCTGTACAGTAGGTTACAAGTGACTCAATGTATAATGGATTATATTAAATTTGAATTCAATGATATAATATCATTGTATAAGAAAAAAGATTCTAAGCGGAGACGGTTTATCAGTCTGGATTTTTAAAATTTTTATTATTTATTATAGCCTTTAAGTTGAATTAATATTATAATATTATAATTTTTATTCGCTGCTACGGTAATACACAAATCGTTAGAAATTAAAGTCCCATTTTAAGCGGTTTTTCGTAATTTATCAGTAGTTATTCCCGTGGTATTAAATAACTATTGAGAAAATCGAAAAACGACATCTCTAAAGTACAATCTTGATCTAATTTTCTAAAAGATAAGGTACTATATGTTGAAATCAAAGCACTTCTTCTGGTAGAAATTTTGTATACGGGATATAAAAAAAAAAATAATAAACACCATTGTAAAACCACTAGCTCCGCTCAAAATCTAAAACAAAATAGTTTATTATGGAAAATTATTATTACGTACTATAATATATTGTGCGGGCCTGCCACACGATAATTTCCCGGGCCGAAATGTTTAGCAAATTCACTGCTGGATTATAATTATATAAACGTATTTATAGTCGTGTATAGGAAAGCAAACCTGATACAATGTTCATAATAATATAATGCCTAAACCTATGGGTATCGTATAAGAAATTCTATCCCCCGTGTGAATAATATGTAGGCACCCTCACATTTTTAGATTTTTTGGTTGCAGTATCAAATACTTATGAGATAAGTACCTTGTTTATATATTCAATCCTTAGCTATAAAAATTGAACATTTTAGAAATTTAGAAAAATAGAATATTTTAGTATTGGCCAGCTTGTTTTAAAACACTGTACGACGTGATTGTATATCGTATTACATTATATCTACGACCCACTGAATCTTATACTATACAATATAATTATTGTAATATAAATTGAAATATTTATTTCCACGTGATAAATAATCACTATTTTAATCCTAGCTGCTTGCCATTGTTATCATAGTATGCCTATATTGCATACATTGCATATTATACAATACACATATTATTATACACTTTTTCCTTAAATATTTTTTGTAATTACTAATTAGGTATTGATATTATTAATTGACAAATTTATGAAAACAATATACGTTTTTGAACTGTTATTATAATAAATAAAATATTACCTAAGACATAATTATTATAATACAAATAAATTTTTTTAAATTTTTTTTGAATACATTTAGTACAGAATAATAACATATTAACAAGTTAATATAAATTTACCGTCCCCCTAAATGGACAAAAATTTGGTGCTCCAGGCAACAGGTTACAATTGACTCCAAAATATATAACTACTTGAATCGTTTGAAGAATACTAACAATAACATAACTTCAATTTAAAATCACAAATATTTGGTACTTTGTGTGAACAACTATACACTAAGTAGTATTGCTACACCAGCTAAAATCCATTTGGATGGTTTTTGTCGAGTTTTTAAATTAAACGTCCAAACGTATGTTGGCCCTCTCAGTTTGATTTTGTAAACTGGGCAATCATAAATATTTCTCAAATCTTGTTTGTCTTTGATTATAGCTTTAACATGTATCACCGGCATTATTGGAAACAAATCTTTCGGAGTGGATTCAACAATGACACCTGTGGTTAAGTCCCAACGAGCACCTTCTAATATCAATCCATTTATCATGGCACCTTCTCTGGGTGCTACCCTAAAAATCAAAAGATAATACATAAACGTAATTTATAGTTTTGGAATATTCAATATCAGTTTGATCAATTTCTTGTATTATTTATTTTTTGCTTACGTGATTTCTTCTTGGTATCTTTTTGTTACATCACATTGTAAGCACATCTTATCTAAAGGCCATCCCATTTTTCTGGCAGTGCACTGCATTATAGCAGTTAAAAATGATTGCGGGTTAAAAAATCCACCTAACCATACCGACGATGGAAGCTAAGATAAAAATTAATCAAATATGTCTATAATATTAGTTATAATTTTTAATTTTTTAGTTGATAAGTAATAGTTTACCTGAAATTCGCTAACCCAAGCTTCTAGTTCACGTAACCTTCTCAATAAATCTGCATACCAAGCTGCTAAAGGTAATAAAGATGGGTAAGCAAGCTTTTCCCAGCTAGGTGGAACTTTGTCCATGAACAAACATTCTTCTAACGCCTCCATGTCTGCTGTTATTGTCAGTTCCCCCTAAATTGTATGAAAAATGTATTAATACGTAAAATCAATAAATGTAAGTAATGAAAAGCACATCTAAATAAAAATATGGAAAAAGATTTTAATTATAATAATGATATGGCTCGGAAGTTAAAGGAGCTAAAAAAGGAAATACAATTTAATAACATTTAATAAATATTCAAAATTTAAAAAAAAACATTTTGTTATTATTAATTTGCACAAAAAAAAATATTAATTTTGGAAATCTAAATGTAAAATGTTGAAAATATGGAAAAATACATTTTTAATACTTCAAATATGGCAAAAACTATTTACCATTTTGATAAAAAAAATAGTTGACAAATATATTCGAAAATATCATGTAAGTACTAACGGAATATTATAATTTTCAATTAATGCCTGTTCGGGCAATTTTACATAGATAAATATTAAGGCGATAGAAGTTAAATGTGCATCGTATCATTGTCATTAAATTAGTAGTCGACTGCAACAATAACAATAAATACCTACATTAAATAATATTGAGTTTTATATTCAATATTATTATTAATATACACAGCTTAAGAAAGAAAAAGAATATATTAAATATGCGTAATATGCGCGCGAAAATCAAGAACTATGTACATTTCTCCACAAATTGACGAAATTTGCATTTTACTTTTTTGATTGTACTCACTATTTTATGGCTCAGATTTCAAACTTGGTCAAGAATCAAGAATATATAGAATAATATGCAACTTCTACAATTTCCGAGCCTTAATAATATGTCAAATGCTGTATTATTATTTATTTCATTGTTTGTTGTGTTTTGTCACAAAAACAACTTCATTCCTTTACCTAGAAATTCCATTAGGAAGGATTTAGGTGATTGCTCATAGTGATTCCGGATTGTATAAAAATACCTAAAATATATCTATTGTAGAATTTATAGAAACAAATTGTTCTAAATATTGAATGATTCAGTTAAACATACATTTAAATACTACGCTCTAGAGATAATGCCTAAAATATTTTGGACACGTATAGTAGAGATTATGGATCATAAATCATTAATTGGAAGAAAGTCAAAATAACATAGGTAATAATAAACACTATAATACTATGATTGCTATCTTCTGTTCACTGTTTTATTAAAACAGTAGACAAATATATATATATACCTTTAATCCTAAATGTAGCTCTTTTAATGACCTTCTAATTTCATTCATTAACCCATTCATACGTTCACATTCTTGGAATGAAACGATTACATATGGAGTTTGTTCTTCGACCTTACTCATCATATCTATTAAATTGAACGGTTCTGGAACTTTATCAAGAACGTCGTCCAAAGTTTGTCTAACCTAGAAATAAATTGCATACCATTCATAACTATATGTGCATAAAATTTGATTTTTTACACGAGTGAAGTTCAACTTACTTTTTCGTCCCTTGACATGCCAGTTCCACCTGATGAACCAGAATCTCTGGGTTGCATTTCCAATAAAGTTTGGAATAAGTTTTCAGACCTTGTAGTGAGTGTGCCAATTTCAGCGTTTGAGTGAAGTCCGTACAGTATAGGGCTTTCTGATGGCAATAAATCATCAATATATTCATGATATGACTTATAGTCTGTATTTGGTGGGGCCACAAAACCAGGTGCAAATAAAAGATCTCCTTCCATCTATAATTTCAAATAACAACACTTTATTAAACCGTATTTCGTATATAAATATAAACATTTTTAATAGGTAGTACTAGATCTGGATTCATGTAGACTTCAAGATATGTCCGACATAACCTTCTATCCCAATCGTCGGTAATGTGTCCACCATACATGATCTCTCCAAAAAGATATCTAAGGTCTTCCCAAGGAACTTTATTGTTAGCTTCCAGGTAGTTATATAATACGTTCACCGATATCGTTAAATCACCCACATTAAATGGATACGATCTATTCCATCCTTGAGCTCCAAACTTCGATCTTTCCTGTATAGATGCATGAAAATAACACAAACTAAACAGAATCGCTTTGAATTCTGCTTCTTTAGAACACATCTCAAGTGTATCTTGGTTGAAATTATCTAAGGCTTTATGTAAATTTGCCATCATTCCTGTTGGTGGTTCGTTAGTAATTTTTATTGAAGAATCTAAAACACCCTAAAAAAGCAAACAAAAATGTTAAATTTAAAAATAAATATTATTTAATTTATAATAAAACTACTTGAGGAATAATATGATAGAGTGGGTCAGCAGCGGGTTCAGCACTAATGAATATTCTATAATTGACATGTGGATGTTCAAAAGATGCTTCCATTTTTTTATCCAAAGAAGGCAGCCATTTTTGTACTAGATGCACGTTCTTTCAACAACAAATAGTGATATCATGTTATAGTGAGATAATGATTAACTATAATTTCATATTTACTTGTAACATAACCCAATTACCCAACCGAGAACTTAACTCTATAGCACATTCTGCCACTTGTTCTTGTCCTTGCCCTAAAGATATGTTATGGAAGTTTTTCTTTTCAATTGTAAATCCTTTCTTTTTACCAACAGCTTCAACATCCTATAACATAATATACTTGTAGTAAACAATTTACTTGTGTATTTTCATAGGCTTAAAACATTGCATAATATAACATTATTAATAGCCGTGGAAAATTGAACTTAGTTCAACCCAATTGAACATTTTACAAATTAACAGATATAGACGATAATGTAATGCTTACACGTGTTGGATCAACTCCTGCCGATAATATAAAAAATACAGGTGTTTTACAAGTAGTTTCTTTGAATGAATCAATGAACTCTGGAGGTCTAAAGTTGGTATATTTGAGACCAAGAACTTCTTGGACGAATACTTTAGTAGCATAAGTCATTCGATCAGTTCTTAAAGCTCTTATTATGCAAAGTCTCTGGAATGGAGTTTTGTTTTTCCATTCTTGTGGTAGTTTATCTTTCTCTGGAGCTTCACCATCAATGTATAACTGCCATCGTTTACCGGAAGTTTCAATGTCCTTGTCTAGACCTCTTTAATAATAAATATATTTTTTAAATAAATGTTCTTTAACTATGGTAAATTCGCATAAAATAATTTAATTATTTATTAAAAGTGCAAATGTTGTCTTACGCATATTCGTCATCAGCTAAAACAAGTGATCGTATAGCTCCCCATACATTTGAAGAAATAAAATCAAATGGACTAGATAATCCAGTAATTGCTGGCCTTCTCAACAAATATTCTACCTCTATCGGTTTTATTTTATTTGCTTGAAGTTGTACCTACAATATAATACATTTTCTTAAAACATCATTACGGCTAGTCTATAATTATGAAAAAATTGTTCAAAATAAAATTCATGTACCTAATAAGTGTTAACAATATTATTAAAAATTAAATACATTTTCATCATAATATATGTATTTGTAGAATATCTCCTACTTATGTACCTGAATAGTCACTTGACAGATGAATATTAATTTATCCTTTTCAAATAATCCTCTACTAGTATAAATAAATGTTTGATAAGTTATATTATCCACCAAATTGATTATTCGCTTATTTAATGTGTCAGCTTTTTCTGCATCTCTCATAGCTCGTTGAAAGACAACACTGAAAGCCTTTTAAAATAAAACTGAGAATAATAAGCAATAAATTATAGTGAATCCATGTATGAAGTTTAAAAACAACTTGATAAACAATAACTAAAATAGTGGGTAAGTGGATGTCACTCTGCTGTACAGTAGGTGACAAGAGGGTCACTGTAATGAATGGTGTTATATTTGAATTCAATGATATAATATCATTGTATAAGAAAACGATTCTGAGCGAAAACGGTCAGTCAGCCTATGATATTACCAAGTATATTTGATGATATTATTGTGAATAAAGTAATTTATATATAAACTATTTACGTGGAACCTTGTTTAAAATTTTCAATCCTTAGCTATAAAAGTTGAACATTTTATACATTTTCAACTACAAAATAATTATTAAATTTTAAATTTGATAAATTTTATCGAAATTCGAACTTTAAATGTTTATAAAAAAAAATTGTGCCTATGTATTTTAAATATTTTTCAAATACTATTGTAACAATATATTAGGAGCCTTGCATTACATTTTCACGCTTTTTTACCCAACAAAAATATTTTATTGATATTTATAGAAAAAAAACTAAAAAATTGAAAACTGTTTATGTCCGTAAACAGTTCAAAAAGAGTTAAATTATTTTATAAATTTTATCGTGTGTAGAAAATGCTAATATAAAAATTTAGTGAAATTTTCAAGTATCTACAGTCGTTCGTTTTTTCATTACAACAAAATAAGAAAATCGTTACATGAGAAATCGAGTGAATATCAAATGTTTTAAAAATATGAATTTCAAACGCTGATAAAAATTTAATTTGACTTTCTTGTAGACATTTTTTTTTTGATAAAGGTAGACAAACTTATCAGAAATCTTGTATTACATTTTCAAATCTTAGATTTAAAACAAAAACTTTTTATGAATTTCTAACTCAAAATAATTTGCAAATTTTCGTCATTTTTACGTATTTTGTCAATATTTGAACTTTAAGTGCTTATAAAAAAAATTGTGGTTATGGATTTTTAATTTTTTTCATCTGCCTTTGAAACAATATAGTAGGAGCCTTATATTAAATTTTCAAGCTTTTTTACCCAACAAATAAAGTTTTATTGACATCCATAGAAAAAATACTAATAAATTTGGAAACTGAAAATGTTCCTAAACAGTTCAAAACAAATCAAAATATTTTTAAAATCTTATCGTGTATAGAAAATGCAATTATAAACAACCAGTGAAAATTTCATGTATATACGTTTATTTGTTTTAGAGTTGCACCAAAAACCAAAATTGGTTTTCTCGAAAACAGGTTTTGGGTAAAAATTCCCGTGTTTCCTTAATTTTTCTTTTGTTTTTCATGTCGCTTTTGAAAACTACTGGGAAATTTTTACTGTTGACCCCCTAAAGTACCAACTAAATTCACTTTTCTATCAGAAAAGTTACTTTTGAAGAAAATCCAAGTACTTTTACTGTCATAAAAGGCGATGACAGACACAAAAATAAAAAAAAACACATATCATTATAAAATCAATACATTCATCGCTTCGCTTAGTATCTAAAAAAATGCACTTATTTATTGTTTAAGAATATTGAAATAAAATAAAAATTCTCTATAAATTAATAAGTTTAAATGGCATGAATCAACTTTAAATATGATTAGCCTGTCTTAAATTTAATAGCTTACCTCTAAAGAGAACTGATACATTGGATTTATTTTTATCAAATCATTCATTATAAAATAAACTATTGATGCTCTTGTTGCAGCAATGCGATATTCTTCACGGGCAGAGTCAATTTCTTTTGATGTTATTTTCGCTTCAGCCACTTTTACTTCAATTTCCGTAGCTGTTTTTTTAGACTTTTCAAGGTTCAAAACAAGTTCTTTGTCACCAAGTATCTGATCACCATCAGCTGAAGACAGTCTTTGTAATAAATCATCTTCAAGTTGTTTTAATGTTATTTTAAAACTATTTTGTTGTTTGGTCAGATCAATTCTCATTTTTTCTAAATCAGGTCTTTCAACTTTCACAACTTCTGCTAATAATTGATCTTCAAGTTGATCACGGTTCACAGTAAAGTTGATTAATGTTGTCTGTGCTTGCATTTCCGGTTTATAATGTGGATTTGACAATTTTGTGTGCAATATAAGATGGAAATTCGGATTGTAATCAATCTCTTTTTCACCGATTTTGACAGCACTAAAATTGAATATGAATAGAATTTAAACATAGATATTATTTAGCAGAGAACGATTGTTTACCTTCCTTTTTTTATCAAGTTTCGCCCAATAATGTTATCCAAAACAGGGTCTATGTTTTCACCTATATTTTCGATCAATAGAACGTTCCCATCTCTTACACAAATTTCTATATCTGATAAATAATTTTTATAGTTCAATCTAGTAATTCTTAAGCTTCTTCCATATTTAGTTTTAATCCATTTAATTCCTTGAAGCTATTCAACAAAATAAACTTAACTATGCAATACTTATCAAATATTGTTCAAAAAAAAAAATGTTACGTACTTGAGGATCAACCATCAATGGCCATCTAACAGAATTAGTTAAAATTGTTGCATTTTCAGATGACATCCTATCATTTGGTAAACCTTCATTATTCCAAGCTGCAATTTGTGCATCATCAGTGAGCAAAGCTAGCGGATCTAAATTATCTGTTATTGGTATCTCGGGCTGAAAAATTATTATTTTAATTTGAATACGCGAAGAGCTCAAAGTAAAATGAAATACACATTTTGATTTAATTTGTTTACACATATGATGAATTTACCTTAACTTCTTTGAAAAAAGGCAGCCATGCATTTTGAATTAGTTCTTGACGATACATTTTTGTAAAATAACCTACATATGACACAAAAGCAGAAACCATAAGGGTATCCCCGGGTAAAGTTTGCAAGCTTTTTTGCAATCTGAAATATAAAATACAACTGTGTATAGTTCTACCCTTCTAATGAATACAATGCTAAAATAATTTACGTTGAAACACTTTCTTTCCATCGGACATTCTCTGATGCTAAACCATTGACGAGTCGGTTTGCCAAATCGATCCTCGTAGATGTTTCATCCGCTTGATTTTGACAATTTGTTTTTTCAGCTACAGCGCCGTCAAACTCGTCTGTTAAAATTTTTTGTTTCCTTTCTAATTCCTAAAGTTATAGATTATATAAAATATTACGTAATTAATTATTCAATTAAACTTTACAATAATCATATTTCTAAGCTCCATGAGTTTATTCCTAGCAGCGCTCAGTTCTTCATTCGCTTGATCCCGAGCTTTTCTTTTTGGCTCCACAACTTGCCAAACGTCATTAAACTTCATTATATTTATTACCCATTTACATAAACCTTGAATATGAAAGTTCATGGTTACAAATTATAATAAATTTAAATGTATTATAGTTAAAAATCTGTATAAAAATTACTTCAAAATTGAGTATATCCTATATTATAATTTATATTCATGTAGGTATAGTTAAAGATATATATTATTAACAAACATACTTATATAATTGTCACATAAATAATAATAATAAAGGTAATTACTTCCCTAGATAAAATATTATATTGCTGATATAAATTATACTTGATTTGTACTTACCAGCAGCAGCCGAAGACTTTGCAGCGATTAGATCTGGGTCAAATTCTGGATCTTTTAGATAAGGTTGTATTGCTTTAACTACATCCGGGTGTATATGTTCTTTATCGTAGTTTATGAGCGAATCTAAAAATCCATCAACTTTTGCCATCATTACCTAAGTATATACACAAATAAATTATATACTATGTTAGGAGCCGCCCTCGCGACATATGGCTAAAGGTGTAAAAACCCCCGAGGGAATGGTCTTATACTCCCCGTCACACAGTGGTTAGTAATACTATGTTTAATAGATAATATTAATACTCGGTCATTTACCATCTATGACGTAAAAAAAACATATTAAAAAATATAGTGTTTGTTACCAAATATATCTATTAATTACTAAAATAGGCATAATGCCATAATGTATATTTTATATGTAGAATATAATTAGATGGTAATTAGTAAAATAATATACAATCTATATTTGTATAGATGTTTATAGTAAATTAATTATTGTATAATATATAATTTATTTTAATTTATAAACTTTAAATGCATTGTTTTAATTTTACATATTTATATAATAATAACAACGTGATTTTTATTTAAAAAATCATACTTCTAGTACGTAACTGAATGGATTAAAAGTATAGATATAGAAATTGAAATTTTAATTAATATAAATTATACAATTTTAATAATATTAAATTAATTGAAGGTACCTTGCAAGCTTTCCAGCTCCTATCCTTTGGAACTTTCCCTTTTTTAGCTTGTAACACCATAACTCCTGATAGTACGTTTATTACAGCTAACGGAGGTGATCCAAATGATTTCAGTTCTGTTAAATTATTCTAAGACGTTAAATAAAAAAAAGTTAAGTGTTCGGTATAACTACCACATGATATAATACAAATATAACATAATTTATTATATACTTTATATTTTATAAATATTTACATTCAGTTATTATTATTTTATTCAATAACATAACATAATCTATAATATGCACATGTAAATATACACACAATTTAAATGCATAACATTTTATTAGAATTGAAAATTATAAAAAATTAAATTTAGATCTCATATTATGTTTTCTTTAATTTTTTTTTCTACATTATTTGCTTCTTTTAAACTATTATAATTTATAACTGTGCATATTTTATATTAATTTTTTTATTGACTGTTATAAAATAATGCACTTAGATTTTTCGAAGATTATCAACATAGTGCATGTACTTTATTTAATGTATCTAGAGCACTTTGTGCTGCTACCAACGCTGGTTCTGCTTTTTCTAAATCTTCAGCACACAATCGTTGTTTCAAACGAACATCTTCTTCAATCAATTTAACTTTGTCTTCTTCTTCAGCAGCTGTAAAAAAATTAATCATTAATATCAAACTAGTGATTTAATTTTTAAATAATATAATAATACCTTTGTATTTTTCATACTTCACTTTCTCTGTTTCTTTTTGGACCACTTTGATTAGCTCTTCAGCTTTAGTATTTTTCTTGGTTAATTCGATCTCTTGTACGTCTAATTCAACTTTTAAAACATCTACCTATGTATATAAAAAAAATAACTCAACTGAATAAACAGTTAACGGTGAACGATCTTGTTAAATATTTATAAATAACTTATTTTATTTTAACTTACTTGAGCTGCGCATGATAAAAGTTGTTTAATACCATTTTGAAATCTGTAGATCCCGTACTTAATATCATTGGTCTTTGACACTAATAATTTCATGTAGAGATTAATTTGTTCCAAAAATGATTTTGGCGTTGTATAATTGTAACGACGATCATTTGTTAAATACCTTAGTGACATATCATTTACTGAACTATGTACATGGGACATAAACAAAGATACTGGTTTCCTTAGTTTGACTGGAAGTTCGATCAAATCACCTAAAAACCTAAACGACACGGATTCCAATGCCTCTTTAGGCCATTCATAAAACCAGTTGATAGAAGTACACGTGACTAGAGCTGGAAATCGTCTGGATCGAATTCTTAATGTGTTACCGACAGGGGAAAAGCACAAGACAATCTTGATTAATGATCGCACTTTGTTGATGAAAAAATGCCAACAGTTCTCTTTAGTTTCGGGTAAACCAGTTGCTTTAACCTACAATTAAAATAGATTATAATTGAACGTTATTAATAACCTTATATAACTATGATAAAACCTCTGGGGCGATGGTTTGAATTATATTGTCGATTTCGTCATCAGCAAACAGCTCTGGAATCTCGCCACTGGCAAGCATGTCATTAATAAGCACAAGGAACTTCTCATCGGCCACTTGAGAGTCAGTCATCAGGAACATGATGCCAATATTTTTTAATCCAGCCTTTATGTATAAGGTGGCTAGGTCAGCTTTCAAATCGGCAATGCCATATGTAGACCTCAACTGTATTTGAAACGGTTCTAGCGAAGATATAAACGCTGATAGGCGAGCCAACGACTGTTTACCACTACCACCCACGCCAACGAGCAACGCATTGCCTCTGGGAAGTTCAAGTATACGATTTATCCGGCAAACGTGTGACATGGCGTCTTCGAATAGCACTAAACTAATAGCCCCCAGAAATTCATTGTAAGACTTCATTGCATCGTTTAGTAATTTTTGCAGTATGGGCCACGACCGCACAGGCATATACTTTTGATCACCAATACCGTCCGCGAAATGTGAATATATCAATGGGCTTATCAAGTATTCATTTTCTGGAATATCCTGTATACAAAAGTTTAAGACTTAAGATAATAGTAGTGGAAAGAATTTATAAACACTTCTTGAATAAACAAATAATAATATAATACAATAGTTTCTTCTAAGGTATATCAATATGGTATTAATTTAATTATGTTAACAATCAGATTATAAGTTTGTACGAAATAACAAAAAACTTAATTTTAAAATGTTTAATTAAATTTACTTTAAATTATTCGCTATAATATAATAATATAATAATATAAATAATATAATTTAATTTAAAATTTATATGTATGTTTGTTAACGTGTGCATGCATGATATAAGGGAAAAACCACTGATTTTCCTGAATCAAAAATTTAAACCACAATGAATCCCAGAATAACCTCTCTGATCATGAATATTATATAAAATGTATTGTTTTTTATTATTTTTCAAACCCTTAAAAGTAAATTATGAGTTTGCAAATAATACCTAGATTGGTTTTTATGCTGAAATTCTGTACTTATTATATATTTCCCAAATAATAGAGTGTTAAATACTATAATTAGGTTAAATACCGAGTAAAATATAATAATCTTACCTCAGTTACTAAGTTCTGCATGAAAATGTTTTTGAATTGTAACAATTAAACACTGAAATAAAAGACGAATAAATGATATAAAATACTCACACTAAAAGTTTTCTTTATTTGTTCAGTAATTGTTTTTGAAAAGGTTTCTTGATCTTTTTTTTCGATTAATTTGTCGCTATAAATTCGACTTGTCTCGTGAAGCCAAAGGCGAATAAAAGAACTGGTTGTGGAGACACATTCACCATTGGTGAACATGATTCCCTTTTCAACAAAATGATGTTAGTATTAATATTTAAAATTCCTTCTTTTTTTAGTTTGGTACAGAATACGATTTTACTTGAAAAACATTGCTCATGTCTCTAAGATTGAATATATAATGAAACTTAATAGCTGTTGGCAGAAATACTGAAATAATTTTCTCATGAAAATTAATCGCCAACTGCACAATTAAATCTCCTAGTTTTAACACAGTACCGTTGAATTTATTTACTGGGTTTTTTAAATGTTGAGTCAAAATCGAAGAGTAAATTGTGTATAATGCATCACGCGATGGAAATCTAAAGTATATAATATAATCATTACAAAATGAAAATAAAAAAATTATGTATAAATCAAGAATTTTAAGCAATGAAGACTTACCCCAAAGCAAATACATAAAAATGTCTCTGCAGTCGAGAATCAATAGTAAAACTTCCAGCAGTTGGATTCATACTCGAAGTAAACATAACATTTTGAATATCTTTTAGACATAACTTCGTCCTGTCATACCAATGATTGTAATCCATAAATTGTCTGATGAGCGTATGAGGCTGCACGGTTCCATAAGGATCGACCTTTAGTTACATTTAAAAATATAGGTATACATCAAAAAAAGTAAAAGCTTATTATAAACTGTTTTAATAGATTTTTCATCAAATAATTAAACTATTTGTATCCATATTATTTTTAAAAATTACAATTAGTAGGTTAGATTTTAAATATGTTCACGTTTGTTTGTTAACTTATATTATACGAATGATCGTTCGTCGTTGTAATAATCAACATTCATCTTTATTACAATACCAATATATTCAAACAATAGTAGTTTAAAATTAATTTTATATATTAAATGTTAACTTACTTCTGGCATGTTTATATCATCAATAAAATAAATTAGTGTTTTGCCACCCGGTGGGCCAAAGTTTCTCCCAGCTTTTTTCTCTAAAGGTTTTTCCAAAATCTTTTGCAACATTTCTAGTAAAGATAAATTATAAAATTAAGACTTTTATAATAAAGTGTTAGTAATATGTATGATTGTGTTCTTTAAGAAATCCCTTTTCGAAAATATTTTCTTTAATTAAATTTAAAGAGAACAATTAGCTGCATAAAACTATAAAGTCATTACTCATACTCATTCAAATATGAGCATAATGTTCATAGTTTACTACTAATTATGTATTAATTATTAAATTATGTACTAATTTTTGTTTATGAAACGTGTACTTAAAAATAAAAGTTAAAAATAATAAATTACTCTGGTGAACACCTTTAATTATAAATATAATTATCTAAATGTGTAAAAATTTAGGTTTTTAGTTAAAGTACCAGATGTTGTGTAGAAATTAAGAGGTACATTTGCAATGGCGTACAAATCATTAGAAAGTGATTTGAGTTTATCATTAATTATGACCGATTTTCCAGTACCAGCGGCTCCAACCAACATGATTGCCTTTTTTTTATCAACCAATAAGTCAAGGAAATATCTTATCCTAGTTGTTTCTATTGTGTTTACAAGTGTTTGCTGTAAAAAATTATAATTTATAACTTATAAGTAGTAAATATAGTTGATTAATATCAAAAAGGCCAAGACCCATAAACATAAAATATCCTAATTTGTGAGACACGTGGACACTAATAGTATATAATAGTATAAGGTTCAGAAACATTGTTATTGTAATCATATTTTTCTCAATTGGTATAGTAAAGTAAAATTATTAATTTTTTTTTTAATAAAATAATATCATCATTACTTGTAGAGGTATATCTGGATTAAGCTCGAAAGATGATACAAGATCCGACCAAGGAAGAAACTGTTTTGATTCAGGGTCGATGAAATAATTGAACACACTTCCTGATGATGGGATTTTAATCGTTTTAAACTCTGTTAACCACCATTTTGAAAATTCAACTCGCCAATCAATTAACTATATGTAAATCACCAATTTAGCATACTGATCACGAAGACACAAAATATAATTGACGTGCATATTATTATAAATGTGTAAGGTATGATACTATAATATTATAATATAATATGTTAAAAACAATTTTATTAATTGTATAATATGAAGCGCTAACTATATTAAAAAAAAATACTTATTATAGATACCTGATCTTGAAATGTTGCTGAACCAAAAGCCCAAAGACAAGTGAACACAAAATACGTTTCGTACACATCCCTAGTGGTTTCCGGGGGACAATTGACGGGAGTCAGAAGACAATCGAGTAACGTGCACAACATTTGTATGTGCGTTATTTCCGGTATGGGTGTTATGATTTTGAATTTTGTTTTTAGCGCTTCCAAACAGATGGGCACATATTTCTCAAACAGTACCAGAAGAGCGGCTTTTTCGGTTGCATTATCCCTAGTATCAATCCAACTAGCAACATACGGATTCCAGCCAAGATCAGTAGGGTTCAAGTAGAGTATACCAGCCCGGGAAACAGTGGCTGGCGTGGCTGATCTCAAATTGGATATCTCGAACAGTAGACGCATTGTCGGTGTCAAGGCAATACGTTCATTACTCGCCAACGTCAACACCTGTAATGTATACATTATATTAACAGATTTCGTTCGCGTGTGGTAATGTAAGCCCATTTATTACTCATAGCATACCTTTATAATCATCATGAAAGACTGAAAGCATTTCTTACCTTATTGTCGTCCATTACTGTATTTAAAGACTCAATCCACATAGGATCTATGTCACCGTCCATTACCATCCATTTGGATCCATCACCAGACATTTGTGATTGATCTCTTATCAAGCACGAAAATAATCCTATCCAAATATACAATATTACTACAACCACACGCAAAAATTATACTGATGCACAAACACTTACCATCTACCCATTCTCTAGTAGTCGGACTAATGACGCCAAACAACTCGTCATTAGTTACTGCTTTCGGTTCAATGTCATTGAAATACGGTTTGAATTTCAGGTTTGCATAAGTTCTATATAGAGTTTTCCACACTTCAGACTTGCCCGTACCGGCCAAGCCAATTATGAAAACTGAATGCCTAACTTCTAATAACTCCACTAGTTGCACTACCTGCATGGATAAAATTAACAATTCATATTAGCATTAATATAACATCCTGTATACACATTTTTTTTTAAGGACCTTTAGAATAAAATTATCCTCTGGCTGGAGTTTCAAGTCAATTGCAGCATGACGAACTTGTTTTTCAAATTCTAAATCACGTTTTCGGGGCACGTCTAGTGCAGGGAACAAATCACCGATAAGTCCCATAAATATAGTAGTATCTTCAGTCACAATTTTTGGAGTGTTGAAATCTCGAAGAGCTCGCATTAAAACTTCATCTTCAGGACGATTTCTATCTGCCCGCTAAAATAAAAATTGGAATGTGTTTTGAGACAACTAATATTTATATTTTAAATCTTTTAAGATACATAATATTTAATACAATTTCATTTTAGTAAGCGATAAAAAAAATTGTTCGGTGATCCCCTTCACCCATTCACTATAGACTGGCCGTTAGCTATGGGTTTTCAAACTAAGCCGTATACTGTAACCATACGTCACATGTAACTACTTCCCAGTTCCCAATATTTATGACAACCATTAAGACGAAATGGCCACTACGTTCATGACGATTACCACCCATTTTTCATGTCACGAGTTGCGATTAGATGACCATAATTTAATTTAAGCGACACACTATCCATGGCCCGTGCCCCATATGTTCATTTCAATAAAATCAATTGTATGTGGGCCGCTTAAGACAGATAATTGTGTTATAAGAGATTCAATAAAAAATATAACAAATACAAATGTCCAAGCAATTATTTTAATTGTAACATATAGAATATAGATATAAGAATATAATATCATAATTAAACTGTCACCTTCAACGATCCGGCAACAACTAATAATGATTTAATAGCTCTTAGACCCCAATCATAATGATCTTGTTTGGATAGGAGTTCTTTGCAAAGCGAATATAGCGTCAAGAATTTTCTAGCAAGTAACCTTGCATTTTGGAATCCTTCCGCAATCAAATTTATCTCACAGATAAGTTCAAAATCTGGTACCACCATAGCACAAGGCCTGTATAAATAGATTCGAAATTAACAAGCATGAAATTATGAACATTTTAGAAAATGTTTGTCAACTTACCTGAACAACGCCTTAAGATTTTCTGGAAGTTCTGCTCTTCCCGCGTATCCGGGGTTCATCGTAATAAACATACCAATAGTTGGAATGAGATTAACATTATCACCCAATAGAAAACATGTGTTCTTTTTCGCTTTAATGGAGTCTAATACAGATTTAACTTGAGTTGCCACAACGGACAATACTTCTACGGATATTCTATTGAATTCATCAAAACATCCCCAAGCGCCGGTTTGAGCAAGGCCTTTGTATATATTACCACATGACTAGTATAGAGATTTGTTTTAAAAATATAAATATGATATAATATTATGTATGTTAATAGGAAGAATAATATTTTATTTAAAAATAAATAATATTATAAATTCACTCTAAAATCCATTTGTTCGGAGCAATTGAAAACGTAGACCATCATTCCTATAGCTTTTCCTAAATCTTTGGTTGTCTCAGTTTTTCCGGTACCGGCTGGTCCAGCAGGAGCGCCACCCATTATTAAATGTAACGACTATTTTAAAGCACAAACATGAAAATTAAATTTAATTATTCAACATAATGTGACTTGATCAAATTGTATTTCATTACATTATTGAAAATATACACTTAAATTTCCAATCTGACCCAATCGAGATGTCACAGAAATTACCTGTGTTAACGTTATGTAACATCTATCTGTCAAGGGAGTCACAACCAATCTAGGAGTATTTCCCAAGTATTCGTACCAATACCGAAATTGAGCGTCACAAATGTTGGCAAAACAATCTGAGTCTTTTAAATCCCATCTTTTATAAAACACAATTATTTTTAGATTCCAAAATTAAGTATATAATATTATGTTACCTGTGTCTTAGTTGACACTGCCACTGAAAAGCAGAACCAGTTTCAATTTTCTGTTGAATCATTTTTGCCACTACGTCCCGGCAATGCACGTCAATAGTACAAATTGTGTTCACTTTTTGTCGGTCTCCTTTGGTCAAGTCTTCCAATAATAAATCGATTAGTTCGTTCAACTGCACTATCTGAAAACAGAATAACATGTTTGACTGGGTGCATATAATAATAATAGCTTTCCCAGTTACCTATATAATAGATTATAATTAAATACAAATACATAATATAATAATTTTAACCCCTTTATTTCTACAAGGAGAATAAAAAATATACAATCATTCTGGCCCAACAGATAAAAATACTTAAGCACAGCTATTTGTAAGTTGTATAGTTCCATAATTAAATGAACAAATTATATAATATAATATATACTCATAATAACTCACAACAATGATAGTGGATACACTTAAGATAGTAAAAAAAATAAAAGGGGATTCGCACTCAAACAATAATAATTTAATAAAAAGTGATTCATCGTGTCCTCGCAACAATAACAATAATGATAAACAATGCAGTTTACATTGTTTGAAGAACGGAACAATATTAATATACTAAAAGTATAATATAGTATATACACAGCGCATATTTGTGAGTGTTCTCTGTCAGCGATCGTGCACGCATGCACGCCAATTAAAATATAATAATATCTATGAATATGAGCATTGAACATTCTTGAACTTGGCTTGAACAAATTTATTAGTATTTAAATAATGAAATATTTATGAGAGGAAGTTAGAATTACTTGTTTTTTGTTATATTCTTTTAGCGCGTTTTCATGACCTATTTCCAGCTGAGCAAAGGCATCGTTGGTTTCAGCAGTCCACCATATTTGAACTCCGCATAGAGCTGCCTGAGCCGGGTAATCAAATATCCATAACCTTCTTGGTTTCTCGTCATAGGATTTTACTGCTTTGCTAAAGTACTGACGACCTGATGAACGCATTATATCTGTCAATTTGTTTAGCCATTTTTCGACCTAATAATTGTAAATAATTTTTGATCGATTAAAAATATAAAACTGAGATTTATTGTAATTTTTTACTTGTCCGGAACATTCACAGTTTCCATCAAACTCAACGTATTCCCCATCCTTGGCATACATGCCAACCCCTAATTTATCTTTAATAAACTTTATTTTCGCCATCGAGTCATATAGCTTCATCAAATGTCTGCGATTATATTATTTAAATTAATTATTTATTTATTTATTTTATAATAAAACGTGCCGTTAAATTAAGATATATACAAAATTAATTCAAATACACTAATTCAATTTACTTGCAAACGGACTCCGGATTATTCCCATTTGATAGTATGTCCAATAAATCAGCCGATGATATAAAATAAAACCTTGGATAAGTTAAACGTTTTGTTTCCAAGTATTGTGCCAACACTTTTTCACATTTAAACAGCTCATTTTGAATATTAACAAGTTTATTGTACAATCCAGATTTACTAGTACCTTTTATAACGTTTGGATTTGCTCTAATATCCACTAGTAATTCCTATTCATACAATATCATTCAAACAATTTTCATTATTATTGATGGTTAGGTTAGGTTAGGTTAAGCTTCATTCACCTTAAATTCTTTGTCAAGTAATTCGAATCGCCTCGTATCCTCTGGTAGTTGTACCCGTATGTCACCAGAACCAATAAATATTGCTTCCAGATAAGCCCATATTCTTTGTACTTCCAACCATAAATGTATTACTCGATCAGCTGTGTTTAACTTTGTTTGCCAACTGAACACTTCATTATAAAAATATCCAACAAACTTAGAGCTTAGCATATTTTGTAATTGGACTTGATTATCTTCTAAGACTTCTATTATTTCTTCTCTGACTTTAAGCAAATTAACTTTTGTTCTAGGATGAGGCTGATACTCGAATGACATTGTATTCCAAGTTTCAGTAAATTCTTTCAAGGACTTCTCCATACTCATTTCTTTTACAGACTTATCAACAATATTTTTTATATCATCTTCATACACATGCAAATTAAGTGATACTAAATCATTTAATGTTGTTGATTTCTCAATAGAAAAAATAACCTGGAATAATTTAATGGTAAAATACATTATATAAATATTAATAAATCAAATAAAAATGCATATTATATAAATATAAAACTTGAATAATATTACATTTGTAACATTCATAAGTTCTGCCCAATGGCGTTCTTTCATTGCTGGGTTTTGTAATTCACTTAATGCTCTCAAAGATGTCATCATGGTTTTTATCAAGTCTTCAATGTATACATATACCGACCAATCGCGAATAATTTTATCCATTACTTAAAATAAAATAAATATAAATAAAGCAGTATAATTTTTGAAAATATATATTAAAACATTTTTAAATGTAAAAATGTAATACCTTTTAATTCTTTTGCAAACCGTTTAAGTTCCATGTCCATGTACTCGGTGTCTACATTATTCCACAATGTAGATTTCCACACATCTATCCAACCTCTGACTAGGTTCACGAAATCCCACAGCTGTTTATTGAGACGTAACGTTTTTTTAGTTGTTAATAAAATATTTGGTTCTGGTTGTGGTATTTCGAATAATACAGCTTGAGAGAGTAATTTATCGTGCAAGTCTTCTAATTCCATTAAAGAATTATTTGCATTATCAATCTCTATGTAAGGATTTTCACAATTTGCACTAAATAAAATTAACTATGAGTTGTAGTATATTGAGATATAACTATGAATTAATATAGAAATTTGATGCTTACTTAAATTGAGCCTGTTTTATAAAGTTTATTTTGTAAAACGTTTCACGCACATTTAACAAAATTATTCTCCCAATTATAATTGATCCTTCTATTTGAATTAAAGGAATTACTTGAGATTTGACGTTCAAAGCATTTTTCTTAGTTGTACTCCATTTTTCCGGTAATTCCTTAACAAAAATTTAACGTAAACGTGTGTTTTTCTAATGCATCATAATGCCATATTATAATTAAAATAATAAAATATATAATCATAATTAGAGAACAAACATTAACGAAACCTATATAAACATTCTCAAAATGAACTGCAATATTAATTGATAATAACTAATAGTCCCGTTTTCTACTTAAAAAATTAAATGTGGTGCTATCATCATTTTTTTCAGTTAATGCTAGAAAGTATCCACAATTAATATTTTTGAATTTCATCAAAATAACTAAAACCGTTTAAGGAAAAACTGTCATATATCGATTAAATATCCAATTTTGATAGATTTTTCCAACTATCGAGAAAAGTCTTTTTATCCACTCCTCCCAACTTCTAATATTATATTAAATTGTATACCAAAACTTTCCAAATATAAGCATTTTTGTGCTCAAAAATTAAATACAAAACGAGTAATTGTAAAAATAATACATTTCTTGGTTAGCTCAGAATCTTAAATGAAAAACAAAATGGTATATTTCTTATTGTAGGCATTGTAAAATTAATTAGTTAAAAAGTAAATTAATTAGATATGCTAAGTCGTAAAATAAATATAGTAAATGTATTTAACTGTATTCTATTATTGTTTAGCTATAAATTATAATACAATAATGATCATACCTGCTTCAAAATATACACATCTTCCGGCATTTCTACGTCATACGCCTTCAGTAGATGTAATATTTCTCCTATGGGCTCAAACATTGAATCATATTCATCTTGCCTCTCTCGAACATTAAATAAATGTCCCATGATTTTAACAAGACCTTCATAGTCCCCTTCTTCTAATGGTTTTAAAAGACCGATATCGGTTTCTACTGTGAAATCTCGTAACGAACGCAAACTAGATAATTTAAAAACTATAGATAAAAAAATATTATTTTAATCATGTTTATTTTACTATACCTGTTCACCACTTTGTTGACCAAATAGGTTTTAAATAAATCTGACCAACTCATAATTAGTTTTAAAAGATCCCTTTTAAACGGTTTAATGTCTATAGTTAACCAAAAATCAAATGTCATGATTTCATCTATTTTATCAACTATACGATAAATATTATCAAACGAGTTAATCTAAATAAAATATAATATTCAGCTTCAAATATATTAGATATAACTAATTAAATGTATATATTTTTGTTGTATATACTTTGTTTTGAAAATCAATCAGTTTTGGGGAAGAATGCATTACTAATGGATTTCCGTCTTCGTCAACGTCATATTGAATTTCTAGTTCTTCCAGAGATAGATCTCTGCCATATAATAGAAAAGCTGACAATGCATCATTTTGATTGGTTAGCCATACCATAGAATAATCTTGGTACTGCACAATATATTCAAGAGCCTAAAATAGAAAAACCAAAACAGGAATTAATCTAATAAATAATATACAGGTTATGATTACAATTAGCTAAGATTTACTCTTACTTTATTGGTTGTAATTTTTACTTGATCAAGTATGTTATCTATATATTCTACCACTTTTTGAACATTCCTAATATCTACCTACAATTTGATATTTAATATTATATTTAAATAAATGCATACGCCATATCAACATTTTTACATTATATGGTGGATAGTTATCAGCAATTCTTTCAATGTAAGATCCCATTTCAACCATATCTTCAAGTAAAGAAGTAACTAATCCATAGAAATTTGGTTCATCGTCGATTTCCAGATTAGGTGAAAAACGGGGGAAATTATCGTTATCCAGAAGATATACGACAGTAAATATTGCTAAAGATCCATTTGGAATTGTCATTTCATCGTTGATATACTTGAGACTGTAAGTATTTTTTTAATAAAATTAGTCTATTAAATGTATACAAAAATATAGGTACTGCCTGTAATCGATTAAAATCATTATTTTAAATTATTGTAAATAGGTAGTTGTATACACAAATGAGACATTACTGCAGATTACCGGAAATAATTGAAAAATTAAAAACTAGTGAATACTTTAGGTATGGATACATATATTATTTAAAATAATATGCCAAGATAAAATATGGTTTTAGTAATAGTAAAATAGCGAAATATAATATTATAGGAAAACTCAATAACTTTAAACGTATTAATACCAGTGGCGTAATTGCGGGGGGGCACTCCCCCTCCAGAAATATTTGTGGAGACAAAAGTATCATTTTGCCCCTCGAAATAACACACATTCAAAAAGTATTCTTAACAAAACTGTTAACATAATATTAAAATATTTTTTTCCTCAAATTACTTTATAAAAGCTTATATTTATTTTAGGTTTCTCTTGTTGAATGACATTATGTTGACATATCGTCGGGCGTAACCGTTTTCCGCCAAAAAAACCCTCGCCCGTTATCACCATGGCCGTTTTCCGCCAATTTTATATTCTGATTTCCGCCAAAAAATATTATTAAAGTATTTAAGATATTTTTTGAGAACCCCTGAAAAAAATTTGATGTATGGGCTAATCTTGTATCACACATATTGATCATAAACTATTATCTATATGACTATATCTTATCTTACTATTATTATTCTCCTATTATATAGGTATACCCAATGTATTTCCCAATGTATACGCTTTTATAATATACAATAAAACTAAAACGATATATACAATATATAATATATATTATACGATATATTAAGTTTGTCGTCCAAATAATACATTATTCTAAAAATTAAAATTAAAACAAATTGTGTGTAAAAACAGTATAAGTATAAAATATTTTTGATTATTAACATCATTTTGAATATTTACTCTACGAAAAAGAGACTTTTTTGACAAACTCGAACCTAGTTAAATGCCCATATATGTATTTTTTAATGTATTTTTCATTTTTTAGTTGTCTTAACTGAATTATTTTTCGTGGAGTTTTTTGGTTGATTCACACTTGAAATTTTACAATATACACTGGTCTGTACCTCATCAATCAAATTCTGAACCCACGTAAATATTGAAGGCGAATTTTTATAAAACGATTGATTGAAGTCGGAATGAAATGATTCACACACATTCGTGCTTCTTGTTAATGAAGAAGTTGCTTCCACCCATAGCTTGGGGGGGGGGGGGCGTACTTATATTTGAGATGTAATTGTTCAATAAATATTGTAAATACGCTAGAACACGATTATCAGATGGACACTGTGGCATAAAATCTTCCATAAAACAACACTGGGACTTAAAAATAATAAACCAAAGGTATGCGTTAGTCACATACCAATATTACACATATTTTTGTACTCGGTAACTAGACCTAGAGATTGAATTTGTCGATACCATGCTTGGGTCAAGTGAAATCGACAACCAACTACATTCATCCCAGGCCAAACTTCATAAATTGCATTTAGTATAGCTTTTTCGAAATCTATAGTTATATTAGTTGGTAAAAAAAGACGACCCATGTTATCACACAACCCCGTTATTTTATTTAATATATAAATGTAAGTCTCTGTTTTTTTGTCAGGCAGCAAAAAAAATATAAGTAGTACATAGTGCCCATTTTTGTACCCATGAATTGTATACATTTGAGTAAAAAATCTAGCACTGTATTGGAAAGTGCCATCCATATATATAGTTTGGACATCACATAAAAAATTTAAATTTTTTGCACATGAAAAAATCAAAACATTTTTTGAATCATTGTTTAATAATAAAAACGGTTCACCTTGCATCGCCAAAATGTTCATTTCTCGTAATGAGTCGTGTACAGATTGTATAGAAGTTGGATTAGCTGGAAGAACTTTTCGTCGGCTTTCGTACATATTTTTTCGTACACGATCTACGTCATTAACGGAAATAGTAGTACATGAACTTTGTCCAATTTCCCGTAAAATAATTTTTTTGGGCCTCAACTTACATCTTCTACCACTTTACGCTTACAGGCGGAATTAATAATTTGTCTGTCAATTAGACGTCTATCGATATCACTATGATCTAGTGTATGACTACATTCAAATTTCACCAGTACGTAATTATAATTATTATTTTTTGTAAAAAGTTTAACATTACACTGTTTCTCGTAGCACCTCCACCGAGTAATACCGTCTTTTGACGTGTAAATTTAAAATATTTGTATACTAGCATAATATAACTGCGGTTTTCAATTTTCCCGGATATTTTTTTCGACACCGTGGTTTCAACTGACAGGTGCAGACTGCAGACTGACAGCGAACGGCTGATAGCGAATAGCGCTGAGATGAAATAATAATAATAATAATATCGTAATCATTACTATTTAATGGATTTAGTTCAGGGGTTTTCAAAAAATATCTTAAATACTTTAGTAATATTTTTTGGCGGAAAACGGCCACGGTGATAACGGACGACGGTCATTTTGGCGGAAAACGGAAACCTCCCGTATTATCAGTGTTATTGTTATCGCAATAATCGCATTATCCGTTATTTGCGAACACGTTATTATCTTGAAATCGCGATTATGAATACAGGAACGGCCGAACGGGAGGTTAATTTTTTTGCCCCCCCCCCCCCCTAGATTTTGATCCAGTTACGCCACTGATTAATACTATGTAATGATTTAAGTATTAGGATTCACTAGATTGAAAATTAAGAGAATTTATTATTTGAATGATTACATTATTAGGTACTTAATTATACCTTGAAAATAAGAAATATATTATATATCGATATACTGACTATTTTATAATGTATTTATTTAACATAGTTAAAAACTTTTGAAATTATAATATTTTATCATTTTATTATATGTATTTCATACCTGCAAAGAGTCGCATCTTGTAACCCAGTAAATACTATTTCATCAACAAAATATTTATATTTATCCCACATTAACTTTCTGTCGATGTTCGATAAAATAATTTCTGTCTGAATATGTATGTAATCTAATTTTTGTTCTCTGTAATATCCACCTTTTGCTTTTGGTTCAATAAATTCTTCTAAAATAGTATCTGACTGATTTTCTACGTCATCAATTATTTCTTCTCCATAATTGTTATCTTCACCTAACATTTCTTCTAAGACAGGCCCTGTCTGAATTTCTATGTTGTCTGTTATTTCTTCTTCATGTTTTTCTTCTTCTAATATTTCTCCTAAAATAATTTCTTCTTAATGAACCTAACTTATAATTTATCACATTTATCTTTGAAATGTTAACGACATAAACATAACCTATTTTTAAAGATTTATATTAAACTCTGTTTCATAAATAATTTTGTCTTAATGAAGATTTTGTTATTCTTCTTCTTCTCATTTTCTTCTCGGACATCAAATGATTTTATAAATATATGTAGGTATACGATTATGTATATATTTATATCTCATGAAAGTTTGCTATCTAAACTTCATATTACCTATTTAGAATCATCTCTCAATTAAACATTATTTATGAAACCGAGTTTAATATATATATATATATATATATATTAGTTATGGTAAATTATGTTATTTTGGAAAATGACGTTATCTATGTATTAGGTCAATAACTGGCGAAAAACATTGTTTTCCGTTTAACGTCATTTAAAAATAGACAATGTTGATGTCACTGACATTCCAAAGATAAATGTGTTGAAGTTAACTTACTAAAATTTGGATCCAATAATGGTACGTTGTGAAATAATAAAAGATCTTCCATAAGCAATTGTTGTATCTTAATACTAGCATCTCGCACTTCCGCGTACCTAGCGATTATCTTTTCAGTCAACTTATTGCCAAATGTTATACGTTTTGTATTCTTATCACGCACATGCATTGGCTTATTAATCCATTGACTACTTAGAGTAATTATTTTTTGAAAATTTTCGTGGGTTTGCATTACACGTTTGTAAACGTTTTTAGTTAAACTATGAATAGTGCTAATCGTACTTTGTAACGATATTGGTGACATAGACTCATCATTTTCTGTTTCTTCGTTCAAATAATTTTCACTTAAGTAAGCAATATCTATTTATAAGATTATAATATTATATTTATTTAGTTATCTAATATGATACGTACTAATTATATAGAGATAATAATTAATAAAACATTATTTTTTTACCTTTCGAATTCCACGTAACATACTTTTGAGCATCGTCAATAAGGTTATCAATATTTTCAATTTCTTGAATAATTAACTGTAATTCTGTAGGATGTGTCTCAGTTCTCAGCATATTATACCTATGTTATCAATTAATGTAATTTTGTAAGAAACAAATGTTTAAAATCAGAGTTTTTTTATTAGAACATAATTTTGAATTTTGATAATAAATTAAAGATAATTTTTTAAAAGATGTACTTTTTGATAAATAAAAACTTTAGCCTAATTATAGTACCTATAATAACATAATAATACTCTAATCGGTATCGGGTCGCATGAACAATCACTCAACATTTAATGAATAAATAGTGTGATACCTATAAATAGTCCGGCAGTCCTTTTTTTGATGTTTGAAAAATGTTTGAGTCATTAAATTAATACAATTGTATACAACTTAGCATATAATTATAAGTTTTTTTTTTAATTGAATATATTCTTAAGTAGGTGCCCTAACTACTTAAAATATATAAGTAATCAAATCAATATAATTTATTATTAACAAATGTTCTCACATTTTGACAGTACTTTAATAGTAAAATGTAATAATTATATATAGTCTTATAAGAACCTAAATAACATCACTAACCATTTAACAATTTCTTCGATATCTCTTTTATAATTCAAAATCAGTTTTTCTCGTTTATAGAGCTTAATTGCATCGTATGGTATGTCATCTATTCCAATTGTTAAGATTGGATTTTTGAAATTGTAATTATAGAGTATTATGTATCTGGTTACTTTAATTGCAGCATCCAACTTTTTTTTGTAAATAAAAATAATACAAATAATCAGTGAATGATGATTATAGATTATAAACAAAAAATGATTACTTCTTCAGAAAAGTTTAGACTGATTGTGTTATTTTTGTTGGTTGTGAATAGTGGTTGCACTATTTTTTCTTGTATCTGAAGTGGTACAACACGCTGCCATTCCTCAAATAAAGGACTTAAATAATTTTTAAATTTATCCTTTAATTGTTCAATCTTTATATTGATTCGATCTCCTCTCGGAGTTTTCATGATTCTGTGCAACAAAGAAAATGTTACCATCCGTCATTCAGATTTCTAACGTTTAATAATTTGTGCTTACAACCATTTAAACTTAAAACCGTAATAGATATTCATATATGGGTAGATACCTAATGAAAAACGAAAGTTCTTCTGCACACTAGTAATTAATGTACCTAGTAACTCAATTATTACTTAGCATAATCCACGCAAATTTTGATTTTTTTTTTTAAAAATAAAATAAATGTCTAGGGCTAAGCAATTGCATTAGGTATAAACGTCGTTTACCACGCCACTTATTGCATAGTAATGACAAAGGAATAATATATAAAAAGTATAAACAATGTATTATATATTATGTAATATTTACGGCAAGTCAAAAGACCGAATAGTATTTAAATCTTCCAACAATCGATTATTTATCCGTGAGTTCCCCCACATCATCGCCCTAGCAATAAGTGGGTACTCTAGATCCATTTCTCCTGGCATGAAACGCATTTCGTAAAAGTCACTTTTCTCGATTTCGGTAGGCATCGCCGTTCCCGATAGACGGTCGATAATTTTCTAAAGACATGCAGAAAAAACGGTTTCAACTACTAGATCAGTATAATTGGTCATTAAAAAAATAAAAGATTGATACTAACAAACTCCCAGGCCAAATCTTGGTCCAGTAGATCCAACAATTGTTCGTAATGTTTTTCCACGGCAGCCGCTACGATAGGTCGATTCAACACGGCCGAACCAAATATCATAATAAACTGTAAATTCAAGGTAACTATAAGTCATAGTCTAGGTATGACTGTAAAAATGTAGAAACGTGACTACAAGTGCATTCTGCACCTTTCTATTTTAACCAATTCAGACTTCTAACGTTACAACCATTTAAACTTACAACAGTAATAGATATTTATATATAGGTAGTTACCTGATGAAAAACGAAAGGTCTTCTGCACATTATTTTAAATAAAATACTACTTGTGTATTAGCTAGATATATCTATTATATTTCAAAAAATGTGTTCGTAAATCATCAGTACTTCAGTAAGTAGGTATATATAATAACTAATATTACTAGTTGGAGTATTATTTTCTAAGCTCGGTGTACAACTAAATTAGTATATTTTATAAAAAAATTAAAATAAAAAGAGAGTTAATTTACTTTGTGATATGACATTGAGTTGTCGATGTTTTCTAAACAGGCTTTTGAAACAGTGGCTAAGCGATTGTCAATATCGTCCGACATGTTCAAATAGAAATTGTAGTCCTCCACAAACAAGGCGTTATTCACATTGCTTAACAAATCCAATGGATCGTAAGTTATAGAAACCAACTTTTCCATGTACTTTGTAAACCGAAGATACATGTTTTCAATCATTGGGCTATACCAGCAGCCTATAAGTCCACCCACTTCCACTTTTTCCAATTTTTGATAGTCAATAAATTTTATTATCATCGACTAAAACAGTATAATGTTAATACATAATAACATAATATATATTATGCAATACCTATACATGCACCTATACATATGTAACTTATACTATAATACACTCTGTTAGTCAGTTCATCAGGTTCGATGTACTTACACGTAGAACTACCTCAACGCCGACTAAAACAGGGCCGTCCTCACGACCTTCTTGGCTTCTTAGTTCTATTCGTACTTGGATAAAAGTCCAACATATTAATATGTTAACAGTAATTTATATTGTTATTTATTTTATTACTTTATTCTGAACTTATCATAATTTACTTATAATTATTATTATTATCTTCTTATTCATTATTCTCATTATTGTATAAACACCATTGATTGCGCCGGGGACGGAACAATAGTTAGCCCGTACGGCCCGATCGCTTTTTACTTCACGCGCTGTACTCACACACCGACCGACCTGTGTATAGATGTGTATGTGTGTAGCGACTCAAAGGAAGTGGACGGGGTCGCCGAGCAAGACCAGAGAGTGCTAGTGTGTGGGTGGGTGTGTAAATGTGTGTGTAATGTGATGTGTATATAATTAAAAGAAAATTGTAACACGTTTTAGATAAAATGCGTTGCTGTATAATTCACAAATGTAATTTAATAATATTGATAATACACAATATAATATATAATAATACCACAGCGGTACAGATGTATAAATTATAATTATAAACGGCGCTGGTTGTACCAAACCGATAATACAAAAAGATATTTATAAAAGTATATATATATAAGAAAAACTTACAATACGACGGTGATCAGCTGGCCAGCTATCCTATGGTGTTTAATAATATTTATAATAATAATGACGGCACACACAATGCGTCGTAACAATAATTAAATACAATAATTAAATACAATAATAATAGCGCCGGCGATTCGCGCCTGACCAAAAACAATAATAATAGCGCCGGCGATTCGCGCCCGACCAAAAACAATAATAATAGCGCCGGCGATTCGCGCCCGACCAAAAACAATAATAATAACGCTGGCGATTTGCGCCACGACAACTAGGTACGGTTTAAAAAACGACGGCGATTCGCGCCTATAAAAAGGTAGCTACGTGTCGACTGTTTGCGACAAGCGAACGAACTGATTGCCGCACCGCGCCTGGCCCTTGCTGGACAGTACCTGGTTGCGGTCTAATCTACATATTACATAATAATTAATAATCTTAATAATAACTGTGTGTGGTCGGTCGGTGGGTACATTGCTATTGTCGCGGCGGCGACAACCATTAATATTATTTAATCATGTTAAAATAGTCAAAACTCAAATCTGTACAAAATATATCCATTGATGTAGAATATAGCCTATGCAAGGAACATCTTATAATAAAATTAATAAAAAAAAAAAAAATACTATAATATAATGTACGCGTGTAGTAAAAATAAAGGGAAAAGGCTAATAACTATTAGCAATTAGCATTATTATTTTTATATTCGCGTGATAAATGTTAAAAAAATCCACGATAACTTCGGATCTGTAGTATAGTAAGTACCTAGTGGCTAGTAGTATACTAGTAGTGTAGTATAGTAAGGTACCTATCGTAGGTACAGTATAGAATATAATTTGCAAATGTACGTGATTACTGATTTTAATGAATATTGTCAACATTTTAACTTTAGATGCTTATAAGACAATTCTGCCTATTATGTATTATTGAAATATTTAACTTGATAGTAGGTACCTGTTATTATGTACAACTTATGAGGAACCTTGAATTACATAATCATGCTCTTTGACAAAGAAAAAAACAAAAAAATTGAAAGTTCAAAATGCTTATTAATAGCATTAAATAGCAAAATATTTTGAAAATTTTAACATTAATATTTTCTGAATCTATCAAAACTTTACAGTTATACATTTTTAAATTACAAAATAATAACCAAATCGATTTTGTTAAAAACTGGTCAAGTGTAAATATTCCCATTTTTCATTAGGTATTTTTTTTAGTTTTTAGATTATTTTAAAATTTACTGGAAATGTCATGCTTTTGACTAACTAGATATTATTAACTATCAGAAACTACTTTCAACTTTAACGAGTACAGCATATTTTTGCTTCATAAGTCATATCGTGATGACTGACATAAAAAAATTAATAAAAAAAATACATTATTGTAAATAAATACACTCATTACTACGTTTAGAATTTTAAATGTGAATTTAGAAAGGTACTCACAATAAATATTTTAACTGTCTACAATGATACTAATATTCAGTTGTACTAATTGAAACTATTATAAAGATTTCTTACAAAAAAACTTCATTTTATTAAGTAACTTAAATCTGTAAACTTAGCGTAGATAGTTATGTATTTTGAAGTTATATGTAATTAATTTCTAACATACTTTAATGCAATTTAACCGATCTTCAAATGCGTCAAGATTCTGAAAAAGGTCATTTGTGTGGAAGTTCCAATAACGTGGTTTGTAATTACGTGAAACAGAATTTGTCAATATAAATTTATCAAATTGTTCTTGAAAATATTCCGTTTGAGTAACTTTGAATTGATTTCTATAATGTAATATATTTTTTAACGAAATATTATGACAATATAAGCGTATAATAATATATCTATATGTATATATTTATTTGTATGAGTATAGTATAGTTACTTGAAATAACTTAATATGTCTAGAATATCATAAATCTTAGCTAAGTTCTCCTCTAATTCACCTTGAAATAGAGCAGTTGGTTCTAAATATCTTGAAGACTGGAATATCAATATTAATTGATAAGATTAAATTATTAAATGTATAAATTTGTTTTACTTACTTCAGCCATGATCATATTACATAATACTTTTATCAAGATAATTATATAATTGTAATTTTGAAAATTTGGACAATTTATCCATATCAAAGCCAATTTTCTCCATAAAATGCATATTTCTTCTTTCGAATCAACCAAACCAACTCCTTCGATCGTATTTATGTGCTTAGAAAGAGTAGATAAAAACATATTTATAAGATTCGTTTCTCGTTTTTCTAAATAAAACAAAATAATAATTATTATAATCACTGAAATAAATATTTATAATATAGAAACCATAATAATTAGAATACTAGATAAATCAATTTACCAGTCACTGTTATTTCTATTATTTGTTTATAAATATCCATGCATGGGCTTTTTGTAATGATTAAGAAATTTCCAATCTTTTGGTCAATTTGTTCGTGAAAATGTATAAATTGTTGTTCTCGATTTTTCCAAAAAGCAAGGTCTGTATATTTAAAATGTGTCAGTATGAAAATTGAACATAATTTAATTATATTTTATAATTTAGCATATACATTGGGTAGGTGACGCAGCGGGATCTTTATCCAAAATAACTTCTGGCTTGAGCGCTACCATTATTTTCATTTCTTTGAACCAAGTGTACACTTTGTTTTCCAATCTTTGTTTTAACACATCATCAATAATTTTTCCATCACTAAACACGTATTTACGAATAAATTATTAGTATTCAATAGAAAATAAAATATTTTTTTGGATTCAATAATGGCTCGCTTAGATTCTGAGCGGAACGAGGAATATATTGAATTTACAGTTAAGAATATGTGTATAAAATCACGATTAGAGTAAATTGAGTAGAAGATTTGCTCTTATCTTAAACATTCAGAATAGTTTCTGGTAGAAACTGGAATATGGAAAATGGAAAAATGGGAATTATAACTTATAAGTAACATCATATTCTGTTTTCGACAAAATCAATCAATTTTTTTTTATGCGATGTGCCACATCATAGACATTTTTGCCAAGTATATTATTTATAACTGTTAATAGTTTTAGTTTCTAAGTGGAGCGATGAATGTATTGATATTACAATGATGTTTTTTTTTTATTTTTTATTTTTGTGTCTGGACACTTTAAAATTTCAATTTTTTTAATTTTTTTATCTATAAATATCAATAGATTATCTAGTACCTACTATATTTATTGACTTATTAATTTATTAATATTATTATATTAAGTTTAAATATATGACATGTTGTGTTATTAATTTTTTTAATTATTCATATTGTTGTAGGTACAAACTACAAGGTACTATATTTGTTTAAGTCTATTCGTGCGTTGTCCCTTTATACCTAGGTATATATTATAATATGATTATACGCAATTGCCAACTAACGATAGTGACATTTTAGGCCCTGGAATTTTACCCCTCTGTCCTGGGCCGCGCAAATCGTTAGGACGGACCTGAACTTAAGATTCAATGCACGATAAGTAATCAAAAAAAAAGGCTTTGACTCTCAACTTCAGTATTTTTTCTGGTGGGAAAGAGAATGTATAGTAGGTTACTTTTAATAGGTCAATATTAAAAATTATATTAGTTTTAAAAAACAATGAGGAAAGCAAAAAAAATAATTTTTTTACCCAAAACCAGTTTGAAAAAAAAAACCAAATATAGATAACATTTTCACTGAATGTTTATAGGTACTAACAATTTCTATGCACCATAACATTTTCAAAATATTGCGACTCTTTTTAGCTGTTTATATTTTATGGACATAAGAAAATATCAAGTTTTATTAATTTTTTTTTAACTATTGTCGATACAACATTTTTCGGTCTGTAAAATAACTTGAAAATGTAATACAACGTTCCTCGTAAGCTGATGTTAGTGGAAATTAAAAAAACTTAAGCATAAATCCAGAGTATTTTCTATGAGTGTCTGAAGTAAATATTTTGAAATAATTCACCGAAATCACTGAAATTGGCAAATTATTTTGAGTTAGAAATTCATAAAAATAGTGTCACGAATGTAACGAATCTTATAAATAGAACAGATTCGTTACACTAGCACCACAACCTAACCTATTTTCTTCGAATTTGGTTCCATACTTTAGTAACCGATTAGTAACCATTCGTAACCGAAAATTTGGAATTCGTAACCTAAACCAAGTACCAGGAAAACCGTTTTTCCCAACCGGGTGCTGATATTATAATCCTTAATATACTCTTTGAATATATTTTTATCAAGAATATACAAGCATATCCTTGATCAAAAGTATTTTGTATAGTTTTTTTAACATGAATATATAAGAAATTTTATGTTTTAGCTTTATTTTTTTCATAATTTTAAATTAGTATATTTTTATATATATTTTTTTATTTTTATATTTTAATTTTCTTACTGAATATAAAACAAAAATATATAAATAAATGTTGTTAAGTATTAACATAGGAATACCTATTTAATTTATTATTGTATTTTATATAAAATAAAGATGTTTTTTATCTAATAAATTATTTTTTATTTTTTATTCAATAAAAAAATTTATATAAAAAATAATTATTTAAAATATACGAAAAGTTTAAAAAAATATTTAATTTTAAAAAGGAAAAAAATTAATTAAATAATATTTTATAATTATTTATTTTTAAGTCCTTAACTATTTATATTGATATAAATACTATTTATTTATTTATGTGATAAAAATTATAATAAATAAAGATAAGATCTTTATTTTGTTTCGAACCATGGAAATTAAATTCCTTTTCCAATATTTTATGTGGTGGTGCCTTAGCGTAACGCACTTGATTAGTGCTGTTAAAGAATATTTTATTTTAATGAAACAAGTTAAGTTAGTTCTAATTTTCACAATTTAATACAATACATTATTTTATCTTAATTTATTTTTTACTTAAACAGAAGGTAAAAACTTTATTTTTATTGTTATTTATATTTTAACAGTGCCGCATTGTAGAGCACTACTTATTATGACTTTTTATTTCATATAGATAACTTACAAATAAAGGTTCTATAAAAAACTATCCAAAATACTTTTGATCGAGGATATTTTTGTATATACTTGATAAAAATATATTCAAAGAGTATATTAAGGATTATAATATCAGCACCCGGTTGGGAAAAACGGTTTTCCTGGTACTTGATTTAAGTTACGAATTCCAAATTTTCGGTTACGAATGGTTACTAATCGGTTACTAAAGTATGGAACCAAATTCGAAGAAAATAGTTTAGGTTGTGGTGCTAGTGTAATGTACATCTATTTATATCAAAGCTTTAAAATATTTTAAAACAAATGACCGTATAGATATGTAATTTTCACTGGTTGTTTATATTACCTTTTTCTATACACCATATCATTTTCAAAATATTTTAACTTGTCTTGAGATGTTTATACGGACAACTTTAGTTTTTTTTTCTATAAATGTCAATAAAATGTTATTCGTAAGGTAAAAAAGCTTGAAAATATAATACAAGGCTCTTAATAGGTTGGTACAATTACGTTTAAATATTAAAAATCCATTATAACAATTTCGAATTTTGACAAAAGTCGTAAAAATCATGAGTTAGAAATTGGTAAAAATTTTTCTTTTTAAATCTAAGACTTTAAACTTTAATACAAGATTCCTCATAAGGTTATCTACATTTATCAACAAAAAATTTCTATAAGAAAGTCAATTTAAATCTTTAGGAGCGTTTGAATCCTTTTCAATAATCAAACAGATCAAAAAAGTATTGCGACTATTATGAAAGGTTCTTCATAAGTTGTCATAATAGCAGTTTAATAATATTAAAGATACGAAGTAACGATACTTTTTAAAAGCATTTAAAGTTCAAACGTCAACCAAATTCATCACTCACAAAAATTTGTAAATTATTTTGTAGTTAAAAAATGACTAAATGTTTCATTTTCATAGTTAAGATGATTGAAAATTTTATATACATCCATAAGTAATAAAAAAAAAACTAAATATCTAAAAATACTATATAAATTATAAACACAGTTTCTTGTAGATTTTTTAAGTTCAAATTTTGACGAAATTAGATACTTAAATAAATAAAAACAACTATAGTTATTTTGTTGTAATTTAAAAATAGTAATCGTGGGTGCTTGCAAGTTAAAACTTTTAAAGTATATGTACATACAGACAATAGCATTTTTGAATGCAATGTTTTTGGCAAAAATAATTGAACCTAGATACATACTGTATTACCTACTAATATTAAAATAAATTACTTTAATAGTTACAATATTATATAAATATAAACTTATAAGTAGTTAGTAATATAGGCTGACAAGACGTGACAAGTGACGACCGTTTTGGCTCTGAATATTATTTTATTACAATTATTTTGTATCATTGAATTCAAATTTAACACTTCCATGACTGTGGCCACGTTTTTAAAACTATACCATGTCTAGAATAAAGCTTGTATAAAATAAACTGTGGCATATCGCATTTTACATACCTATCGACACTTTATTACCTAACCTACATTTTCTATTGTTATGCACATTGTACTAAATTTAATAAAAATAATTTTTGAATAGAAATTTGGTACTTACCTCATTTCAGTGGCTTTTAAAGCATTAGTTATGTTGTTATAGCCATAAGGTAATGTCAATATTGAACGGTTTATCATCTGTCCTGACATGTTATTTATGTTTGTAAGAAAATCATTAAGCCTGTCTTGAACTTCCACTATAATGTCATCTGAACAGTTTTTGAAAAAATTCTCTTTGTTAGAGAACAAATTTAACAAAACCTATTCAATATTAGTATAAATCAATTTAATAATTAATACGGTTATATAATTAAATAACTTTGAACTTATTTGTCAGTATGTCTCTTACTTTTTCAGTGATTGCTTTTAAATCCTCAAACGGGTTCGGTGACACTTCTCCACGCAAAAGTATCGAGTCACAATTATTGTTCGTAACTTCAATAGGTTCAAGTCTTATAATATACAACATTTTAGACTTATAACCATCAGGAAAGGCATCGTACATTGGTGTTAGTAAACCAACAGAGTTGATCGTAAAAAAAATTGAATAACGATCTGGCATGGTCAAAAAGTCCATTACCAAAGCCTAAAAGTTGTATAAAACAAAACTAAATACATAAATATTTTGCTTATTGCATATTTTTGTGAATAATAAGATTGTAAATATTTCTTTAATTTAATTAGAAAAAAATGTCTTATTTATACATTTGTTTTACATATTTATATTTTAGATTCTGAGCGGAGCGACGAATGTATTGATTTTACAATGATGTATTTTTTTTTTTAATTTTAAAATTATTTTTTGTGTTTGTGTACACGATAAGTAGTTGAAATAAAACTTCGATTATCAATTTCAGTATCTTGTTCGATGGGAAAGTGAATCTAGTATTCAATTTGGTGCATTTTAGAGGTCAAAATGTTAAATTTCAATGGTTTTGAAAGCGCCGGGTAAACAAAAAAAAATTAAGAAAAACCAGGAATTTTTACGCAAAATCGGTATTCGACAAAATCGATTTTGGTTTTTGGTATAACCCTAAAAAAAAATGGCTGTAGATACATGACATTTTCAGTAGTTGTTTATATTAACATTTTCTATACACGATAAAATTTTCAAAAAAATATTGATTGGTTTCGAACTGATTACGGACATTTTCAGTTTATAATTTTTTTAATTTTTTTTTATGAATGTCAATAAAATTGTATTTGTTTAGTAAAAAAGCTTGAAAATGTAATACAAGGCTCTTAATAAATTGGTACAATGACGTTAATATGACCTAAATATGAAAAATCCATTATCACAATTTTAAATTATGAGATAAGTCGTAAAAATTACGCAAATTATTTTGAGTTAGAAATTGGTAAAAATTTTTTTATTTAAATCTGAGACTTTAAAATTTAATAAAATATTCCTCATAAGGTTATCTACATTTATCAAAAAAAAAATTTCTATAAGAAAGAGCGTTTGAAGTTCAAATGTTTACAACATTGGATATTCACTCGATTTCTCGGATAGCGATTTTCTTATTTTGTTGTAATACAAAAACGAATAATCGTGTAGACACTTGTAATTTATATCAAACTAGCTGATCCCGTGCACTTCGTTGCCTGTCAAATTTACCAACTCTATATGACTCAAACTTTGTTCAATTCGTTATTAAATATTCGGTGTATGGTCTTCAAAATTCATCTTAACTTTTCCGTTGCCCGGAATAAAAAGTTTGATTCGCAGCAGTATATTATCAGGTAGGCAATCTACCTGCGGTTCGTGCTGTTTGTACGTAAGTGTATGATTTAACTCTAAAGTATCAAAGTTGTACCAAGTTTGTCGTATTCCACCTATGGTGGATTATGTAATATAATCAATTAATACAAAATCCTAACTATAACCTAACCGTACGATTATAAAATGAATAAAATAAACCTGCAAATTTAACCAAGCCTTTAAATTAGCCTGTCTTCTTCCCAGGGGTCTAATCTACACACAAACATTCATTTATATATATATAAATAATACATATTGACAAAAAATAATAATACAAATTAACAAACGATTAACCTATAGCAACCAATATAAAATAATACACTGTTGCACCACTGTTGTATTTTTTACATCCAGATTTCCTACTTTTCCAGTGGATTTTCCTAAAATTTTCTTTCGTAAAACCCTTCTCCTGACAATTACGAACATCTTAAAAAAAAATTTGAGCCAAATCGGACCAGCCGTTCTCGATTGATGAGGTAACGACATTTTTCACGCTCCATTTTTTTATATATCAAATGTTTATATTTTTATCATATTAATTCAACTTACCGGCTAGGTACCGTATTAATAATAACTAATAAGTAATAACAATATAAATATAAAGACAAACCGTCACCGCTCAGAATCGGTTTTCGTATACAATTATATTATATCATTTAATTCAAATTTAATACCATCCATTATACAGTGACCATCTTGTAACCTAGTGTACAGTAGAGCAACATCCACTTACCCACATTTTTTTGCTTCAAGTTTATAATTTATTCGACAGAGGCCAACATGGCATTAGACAATGAGCAATATTTAGGTATGTATGTATTAAAAAAAACTATTTTTAAGTACCTATATGTAAGTATGTAACCAATAAGCTTGCATATAAAAGGGTGCATTTTAAATAGTGGATTGGTACTATACCGAGAACTAAAGTTTAAATTTTGACAAAATGTATCAAATTTAAAATTTAATAATTATTTTGTAGTTAAAAATGTATAAAATGTTCAACTTTTATAGCTAAGGATTGAAAATATAAAACAAGGGTTCACGTAAATATGTAAATATTTAAATTACATTATTCACAATAATATCATCAAATATACTTAGTAATATCATAAGCTGACTGACCGTTTTCGCTCAGAATCGTTTTTCTTATACAATGATATTATATCATTAAATTCAAATTTAACACCATCCATTACAGTGACCCACTTGTAACCTACTGTACAGCAGAGCGACATCCACTTACCCACCTTTTTTCAGAATGAATTTATGTTTAGAATACCTAGGTACTCCAAAACTTCGTGGCACTTAAGCAACAATACCCTTTATAACGAGGTCAGAATTCCTACTCTCTCTGTACTTGCTTCCATTCACTATACAAAGTTCACAATATTCGTTTAGTATAATAACCGGACCAATAATTATTCAAAAACAGTCAAATTAAAAATGATAAAATTATGTTTTTTCATTGTTATTAATTAATTAGTAATTCAAATATAAAATAATATTTCACTCCAATACTTTAGCCCACTCAAATCCCCTAATATCGAATCCCTCTTAAATTTTACTATCCTGGATAATCCTCCCCGTGACTTAGGCGTAATTGGTCAAGCGACCTCCTTAATAAATTATTAAACTATTTAATTTTATATAATTTATAATATTTGCTTGTACAGATTGAAAATATTCGTTTTCTTGATAAAAACAAAAATACTTAGATACCTACTGTAATGATATGCTCACACACCATTATAATAAACTAAAATTTTACAGAATAATAAACAACGGCCAGACTGTCGCTTGTAGAAATCGGTCGCATCAAATAAAACCATTAACAACGACAACTAAGATATCGACACGCACTTATAACAATATTACGTAGGATGTGTGTGACCTTATTTTATGCTGACGCCAAAGAATAATCTAGTTCCCAGGCCCACAATAATTTAGTGACAAAGCCACCCACCACTCTTTGGTCAGCATCCTCGCGTCCGTCCCTTAAATCAGTGCATGAGCACCAACCACCAGAGTAACAACCTCTCAAGTACCAAAGAAACCGATTTCAACGAGCGACAACTGGACTTCTTATGCAAGCAATAATCAGTGCGTTCTTTAATTCAATTTGTGTATTTGAAGTATTAATTTGCTTTATCTAAAACCTAAAACTCCTACAATATTATCTACAAACAACTGCGAATCAGGTAAGACATATAATATAATATTTTATGTTGATTGCAGTTAATACATTCTATGTGCTTTTTTCCATAAAATTATATTGTACGGTGTATTTGATCTAATTCTCGAATACACGATCTCGAGAGCCCTCCGAACACCTGGAGGAAGGTAATAGCGTAATTTTACTACTCTAACTTTTACCATTTTAATATAACTATCGACAGGAGTCGTATTTATGTTTATTTATATTTTATCTTATTTCTACGTTATTACACTACCATAGTTGTTGTATTAGTATTCTAATTATTTAACGAATACGCTTATTATGAATAAGCATTATAATTTATAATTAATATTAATATAAACCATAAGACAATAGTATACGTACATGATAGTCTCGATTTCGCATCATTGTGTCTATTACATCATTTTTAATTTTCAAAGATTTGGTTAGAAAATTATACACGAAATCCAACCGTTTATCGTCCAATTCTGCATTGGCTCCATTATTCATCTTTAAATGCAAATAAATAAAATATAACTTATTTAAAGAAGTTATAGTTTAAATTCTAAATAAAATGTATAAGTAACTAAAGCTGGAGTTGGAGCTTCGATTACAATATACATTATGGCTTATTTTATAAGCTTGTAGGTTAGTTACCTTGGTGACTATAATTGCTATATCGAAGGGTGTTGCGTGGATGTGTGAACAATTCGATACAGTATAACCCATCACTCATTCAGTTCTTTTGTACAAAATTACAATACGGACTAAGGTGTTGTAATTATTAAGAAAATATGATAAATTTCCATTTTAAATTTGTATTAACATTTCAGCGTTTTTAATGGATAAATGTAGGGAATTTTAATAAATATTAATTTTAAAGACCACTAAATACACTTAGACAGTTAGACTATAATATTATATAATTGGAATATATTAATATCTATATATTTATGAAAAAACCACATATTTCAGTTACCTATCAAAAAATGTTTAATAGTTTATCCTATTTAAAGACATGGTGTTCAATAGAAAATAGCTGAAGAGATCTTTAAAATGTGTTTTACAATACAATATATTGTACGAATATGTTGAGTGCTAAGCTACTTGTATGGGAATTGATAAAATAAACATATGGTGTAAATTGCAAGTATTTACCATTACTTAATTGTTTATCAATTACAACACAATAAGAACATCTCTAGTCTCTACATGAGATATCGAGGAAATATCCAATGTTGTAAAAATTTGAACAAACGATCATAAAAATTTAATTTCACTTTCAGGTGGACATTTTTAGATTCTGAGCGAAGCGATGAATGTATTGATTTTATAAAGGTTTGTGTTTTTTCTTTTAGTTTTTTTTTTTAGTTTTTATTTTTTTTTTTTTGTGTCTGTCATCACCTTTTAGGACAGTCAAAACGCTTGGATTTTCTTCAACGATAACTTATCTGATAGGAAAATGAATCTAGTTGGTACTTTGGGGGGGTCGAAAGTAAAATTTTCTCAGTAGTTTTTAAAAGCGCCGTGAAAAACAAAAGAAAAATTAAGAAAAAACGGGAAGTTCTACGCAAAATCTGTTTTCAAGAACATCGATTTTAGTTTTTGGTGTAACTCTAAAACAAATGAACGTATATACATGACATTTTCACTGGTTGTTTATATTTGAATTTTCTATACACAATAAAATTTTAAAAATATTTTGATTTGTTTTGAACTGTTTAGGAACATTTTCAGTTTCCAAATTTATTAGTATTTATTTTTTTTTGGATGTCAATAAAAACTTTATTTGTTGGGTAAAAAAGCATGAAAATTTAATACAAGGCTCCTACTATATTGTTACTATGATATTTGAAAAATATTAAAAATCCTTAGTCACAGTTTTTATTTATAAGCATTTAAAGTTAAAATCTTGACAAAATACGGAAAAATCACGAAAATTAGCAAATTATTTTGAGTAGACAATTCATAAAAATTTTTCTTTTTAAATCAAGATTTGAAAATGTAATACAAGATTATCCATAAGTTTGTCTACCTTTATAAAAAAAAAAATGTCTACAAAAAAGTCAAATTAAATTTTTATGAGCGTTTGAAATTCATATTTTTACAACATTTGATATTCACTCGATTTCTCATGTAATGATTTTCTTATTTTGTTGTAATACAAAAACGAATAATCGTGTAGACACTTGTAATTTATATCAAACTAGCTGATCCCGTGCACTTCGTTTCCCGAAAAATTTACCAACTCTATATGACTCAAACTTTGTTCAATTCGTTATTAAATATTCGGTGTATGGTCTTCAAAATTCATCTTAACTTTTCACTGAATGTTTATATTAGCATTTTATATACACGATAAAATTTTGAAAATAATTAGACTCTTTTTGAGCTGTTTACGGACATTGTCAGTTTTCAATTTTTCAGTTTTTTTTTCTATAAATATCAATAAAATTTTATTTGTTGGGTAAAAAAGCGTGAAAATTAAAAGCAAGGCTCCTAATATATTGTTACAATAGTAGTTGAAAAACATATTAGGAGCCTTGCATTCACTTTTATGGCTAAGGATTGAAAATTTAAAACAAGGCTCCACGTAAATAGGTTACATGTAAATTACTTTATTCACAATAATATCATCAAATATACTTGGTAATATCATAGGCTGACTGACCGTTTTCGCTCAGAATCGTTTTTCTAATACAATGATATTATATCATTGAATTCAAATTTAACACCATCCATTACAGTAACCCATTTGTAACCTACTGTACAGCAGAATGACATCCACTTAGCCACCTTTTTTTTTTTGATAGGTAGAATAACATATGAAGAATCTTGAATTAAATTTTCAAATCTTATATTTAAAAATAAATGTTGTTAGGAATTTATAACTCAAAATAATTTGCATATTTTCGTGATTTTTACGTATTTTGTCAAAATTCGAAATTTAAATACTAATAAAAAAATATGATTATGTGTTTTTAATATTTTTCAACGGTCAACCACAATAATTAGTGGCCTTGTATTAAATTTTTAAGCTTTTTGCCCAAATGAATAAAATTTAATTGAGATTTATAGAAAAGAAAACTAAAAAATTGGAAACTGGAAATGTACGGACACTCTCCGTATCTAAGTGTAACCACTCAAAACAAGTCAAAATATTTTGAAAATTTGATCGTGTATATGAAATGCTAATATAAACATCCACTGATAATTTCATTTGTCTACAGTTATTTGCTTTAGATTTACACATAAAACCAAAATCGATTTTGTCGAATACCAATTTTGCGTAAAACTTCCAGTTTTTTTTTAATTTTTTTTTGTTTTTCCCGTCGTTTTTGAAAATTACTGAATACTTCTACTGGGAATTTAAAATGTTTAAATATTGTATATACTTATGTGATGTTTGTATTGAAAATTGTCTTTACAATACAACTTCTAAATATTTTTTTATGGACAATGTACACATTGTGGAGAACCGTGTACACATATAAACTTTTCATTTTCTTGTTATCGTAATGTTATCAAATTTTTTTTTCATAATCAGTTAATTTTATCTTTAACAATTTAGATTCTGAGCGAAGCGATGAATGTATTGATTTTACAATGATGTGTTTTTTTTTATTATTTTTTTTTTTTATTTTTGTTTCTGTCATCACCTTTTAGGACAGTAAAAGTGCTTGGATTTTCTTTAACAGTAACTTTTCTGATAGGAAAGTGAATCTAGTTGGTACTTTGGGAGGTCAAAAGTAAAAATTTCCTAGTAGTTTTCCAAAGCGACGTGAAAAACAAAAGAAATATTAAGGAAAAACGGGAATTTTTACGCAAAATCTGTTTTCGAGAAATTCGATTTTGGTTTTTGGTGTAACTCTAAAACAAATGACCGTACGGACATAAAATTTTGACTGAATGTTTATAATTGCATTTCCTATACACCATAACATTTTCCAAATATTTTGACTTATTTTGAGCTGTTTAAGGACATTGTCAATTTCCATTTTTTTTAGTTTTTTTTTCTATAAATATCAATACAATTTTACCTGTGGAGTAAAAAATCTTGAAAAATGAATAGAAGGCTCCTAGGTTATTGTTTCAAAGGCAGATGAAAAAAATTAAAAATCCTTAGTCACAGTTTTTATTTATAAGCATTTAAAGTTCAAATTTTGACAAAATACGGAAAAATCACGAAAATTAGCAAATTATTTTGAGTTGAGAATTCATAAAAATTTTTCTTTTTAAATCTAAGATTTGAAAATGTAATATAAGATTACTCATAAGTTTGTCTACCTTTATCAAAAAAAAAAAATGTATACAAGAAACTTAAATTAAGTTTTTATGAGCGTCTGAAATTTATATTTTTACAACATTTGATATTCACTCGATTTCTCATGTTACGATTTCCTTATTTTAGGCAAGTATTTCGTTCCTGCGATTGCGTACGCTGCTTATCGGTGGTACCTTTTTCAACCTTTTTCATAACACGATTGCGTACGTTATTTTTGTGCAACGTTGTCATGCTAGCCGGAAGTCACATATAGACGAAACTGGAAATATCAAATGATTATCGAGATTATATATTAAAATAAATTAAATTAATAGAACAACAAATGGTCCAGAAAGCTTTCACAAAATGTACAATGGGCAATTTCATAGCGCCCATCTACTAACACATGTGGTTATATTAATACTAACAGAAATCCAAGTCGAAACGATGACGAAAAAATGTTCAATTTCAAAAGGAATTAACAAAAATATGGCTCTTTCTGATTTAAAACAGATTAAAGCTTTAATTAAAATGTATGATGTGTATAAAATTGACAAAAATATTATGGTGTATTTATCTAAAATTGGCTCTATTTACCAAGGAAAACGTTTATTTTAATTTTTTTTTTCTTATCTGGTTTATGGTCACACGCACGTACATGCACAAGTCATTTAAAGTCATTAGAAAACCAATTTATGGACGTGAAATAGCCGTCGCACTGACAAAAATTAAGGTACTTCTATAGTGGTTTGATTTAAAAAATGTAAAGATGTTTGTGTTGGTAAACAAGTTTAATTTGCATCGGTTGGAGCAATTTTTAAATTTTAGCAAATTCTTGACGAGAATAAATATTTTACATTTTATAAATTTATAAATTTTTGATATTGAATATATTAAAAAAATTTTAAAAGAAAAAAAAAATGCTCCGACTGATGCAAAGTAGACTTGTCGACCAATAAATATTAAAACATCTTTACATTTTTTAAATCGAACCACTAGAAGTACTTTAATTTTTGTAAGTCGCTAAGATCGTTTTGATGAAAAATTAATAGGGTGCAGGGGCCTTAAGGAGTGTCGGTTCCGGTCATTTATTAAGGAGTAAAATTTAGGCAATTCAATTCACATATTGTATCGGCCTCGCGCGGAACGTGCATGTGTGCGAGTATGTAAATCGATATTATTGTGAGTGAACTATAATAACACTCGCAGATAAAGATATTTACGCACACGCATGCACAAGTCAGTGATTGACTTCGATGACTATTATTAAAGCACTATTTTGATGAACAAAAATGCTTTTACAGGCACAAACTCTCAGGCCTCGTTGATATGTCGGATTTTAGTCATTTTTTTTTTTTTATCTGAAAGATGAGAAGTTTTTGCTGGTAGGACCAAAGCTCGAATTTTTATTTTACTTTAAATAGTAGTTAATACGTTGTTTAAATGCATATTCCAGCTTCTAGAATTATAATTTTCAAAATCAGGCCTTGATTCGACCTACAAAATGTCCTCTACTTTCAAATTAAAAAAAAATAACGATATCCGACTGTTTTACAGGGCGTGACAGTTTTTCCTGTAAGACATCTTTTTGAACCAAAAAACGCACCGGCTCCGACCCCCTTAATATTTATTATCGCTGTCGATTATCATTATTGAAAAGGTTAGATACTTAGCGGAGCAAATTTATAGGATAGTGTATAAAATAAATAATTTATTGATTGTTTAATGTGTGTGTGTGGGTGCAGGTTAAATTTAGGGCCCTGCGGAAACGGAACTTACTTCAGAAAAAGATAACATTTTTTAAACTACAGTTGAAATAATATTTCTGTGACATCCATATGCTTACACGTGTAACCTAACTTTTATTTAAAATGTAATTTTATACCTATTTCTACAAAAATTTAAAAATCTCAAAAACGTTTAACAATACCTATTTAATATTTACGATACATTGAAGAGGATAAACAACGTAAATCATAATTATAGATACTGAATTATCATAATATAATACTATGACACAATAGGCGAGAACCGTGTGCATGATTAAGTTTCAGTCCATTTCAATATAATAAGTTAATAAATCTACTTCCTATAGTACTCTTCGTTATAGCTGTATTTTACAAAACCACTCTTAAATCTCTTTATTTATTTTTAGATTCTGAGTGAAGCAAAGGAACAGATCTATTGGTTTTACAATGATGATTATTTTTATTTTTTATTTAAACAGTTTTTTAGGTAGTAAACTTCGTCCAAAAGTTACATTCAGTCACTCTATGTCCCTATATCTCTATGTATAGATCGGAAATGTACAAATTGTCTCTTAGAAATTCTCCAGGTGCAGCATTTTAAAACATATAACATAATATATCCAAAGTGACAGACACAGTTCAATCTCAGTTCTAAAACATTTCATAAATGTATTATATAATATTATAATTTATGTAGGTACCTATAATTCAACAAAAAATCATATTTTATATTATTTTGCACATGGCCTTGCAATTTGAAACTTTATCTAAACTCAAATATTATTATACATAAAATTAAGGCTTGGTTTTATAATGATCTATTAGAATTAATAAAGTTTACTTTATAAAGTAAAGTTATATTATTAAGTAAAGTTTACTAAATAAAGTTTACTCTACTAAAACCTTGAGGCTTGTGGTTGTTAACAACACATTTAAAGTACGTTACCCCAGCACCCGTACTTCCGAAATCATAAACTGTAATCATGCAGTATAATGTATTTATGTGTGTACGTAATTTATTATGGAAAATAAAATAAACTGGACGGAGAAAACGAGTCGGACAACCTCTAATCGAACGATACACTCGCACATTGCCCCCTGCAGGTTAACGTGTTAAGCAATACATGCTATGGCGAAGCGTCATAGGAGACAAAGAGACAACGTCTCCTCATTTAGAAATTAGAACACGAGACAAATAAATAATTATTTTGTTTTATAAAATATTTAAAAATTTGAATTTTTAATGTGTATGTTTCATTGTTTTAGTATATTTTGTTAAAATTGGTTTTTCGTTGTACCTAGTGTTGTACAGTTATAGAATTCTTGAAATAGATTAGAAGCGCGCGATACGGCCGTGCGTACGAGCTGGCGATACGGGTCATTCCAAAAAATATGGTATCATATCTAACGTTATCTAACGCAACGTCTCGCAAATATGGACGCACGGGTACAGGGGGAATGCTAATGTGAGTGGGGTTTACTATGTACGCTATGAGACACGTCTCGCCGTTCGTAATTACCTCAGTCCTCAATATTCATTATCGACGTCGCCGTCGCATTGTCACACTATCGTCGATCACAGATGTCATTGATAGATACGTCGCACGTGTTTCTTAATATTTATTTGTCAAATTTGAACTTAAAATACTTATAAAAATAATTGTGTTTTTAATATATGTTTTTTTAGATTTGTTGGTTACAGTATGAGCTATATATGAAAATCCGAGTTTTAAATGTTCAATCCTTAGCTATAAAAATCGAACATTTCTTCGTCATTTTTTAACTACAAAATAGTTTGAACATTTTCGAGATTTTGATAAATTTTTAACTTTAAATACTTATAAAAAAACAATTATGCCTATAGAAATATGGAAATATAAGATTTATATAACTTATTATATTTAGGTATTAAATACATTTTTATATAATCTGTGATAATACTTCACCTTCACAAAAACATATTGTTACCCGGCGTATTGTATAGGCAAAATAGGTACATTATTGCGCAGTGTCAAATATTGGCGATAATTTTAGGTCTTCACGTGTACGTAGATAAAATTCAATATCCAATATGTATCCAAATTTACAATATAGTGTGTGGACACTACACAGACAAATATGATAATATTATAACACGGCAATAATATTATAAAATATAATGTAATATAATAAGACAAAAACTATAATTTTTACCCAAAGTAATACTTTTCAGAAGTATTGAAAATCATCTTCAAATACAAAAAAAAATTCTTTTTACTTTATAGTTCTGAAATAATTTGTTATAATCAAAAATGTGTTCATTGCATTTTAAAAACATGATTCGTTCAATAAGTAATAACCAAAATTCTGGTCAGTCATGTTAGTTGCACCACAACAATGAACTTTTACTTATAATTATTAATTAGTAGTATAATAATATTTTCGTATAATTAAATAACTATAAAGTACAATAGCCGTTAAGCAGAAATTTTTACATTTATATTTTGTTATTGACTTAAGCTAATAGTGATACCGACTACAGACGTATCTTTTCGATCTTCGTCGACAATAAACTGTCTCCTGGAGAAAAAAAAACATTTAATCGACGTAAACCGATACCAAACTATTATACTTTTAGTATATTTTAGTAATAATTAGCTGTTGAGTGCGGAACAATAAATGTATAGAGCTTACAATGACGTGTGTTTTAGATTCTGAGCGGAGCGATGACTGTATTGATTTGACAATGATGTGTGTTTTTAAATTTTTTATGATTGTGTCTGTCACCACTGTTTGGGGCAGTAAAACTGCTTCGATTTTCTTCAACAGTATCTTGTTCGATGGAAAGTGAAAGTTTGGAAACCTTGGAAAGTAAAAATAAAAATAAAAATTATAGCAAACCGATAATTTTTACGCTAAATCGGTTTTCGACAAAATCGATTTGGTTTTTGGTTTAACTCTAAAAGTCTAAAACAAATGAAAGTATAAACATGAAATTATCACTAGTTGTTTATATTTTGTCACGTTTTTCGTCCTCTTAAATCGTGGTCATAATATGGAGGCAGCGTTCACATCGGCCAGAACTACCACCAATAGATAACCATTCTGACTTATCACTAAGATATAGTAAGAATTGTTATCAAATAAATAACCACATAATAATATTATTTTATTATTCGCCGACTTTTGAATGATTCCATTATTTGAACAGAAATACAGACTACATTCGTACAGAGTTGTATTCATACGTTTTAGTAAAAAATTGCCATGCATAAGTGTATTCTTTTTAGTAAAAAATCCAAAGTATCGCCTAACCAAATTACGTTAATTTTCATTTGTAAGTATTATTTTCTAGTTGTAGTGTTGTACTGATTATATTTCTCAATAATATGGGGTTAGTCTAATTTGCTAATTTGTTCACAAATATAGATTTCCAAAAAATTAAAATAGAAGGAAATAATGATTAAAAATCTTCGAATTAATCAGTGATTATAAACAAGACTCGGTAAATCAGAAGATATTATGGCCAGAGGCTGTCTCAAAACATAATCCAAACCACGTCGTGTCTGGGATAGAGAAGTAAAATAAATTTTAATAATTTACAGCAATACTGGTACTACTCTGAGCACGACTAGTAAATCATCAAAGAGGTAAAATCTTTTAATATAATTCATAAATTAGGTATTTAGACATTTTTTACAGCTTGACATTTTCAGAAAATTATGTTTCCCCAATGATGAATTAGAAGAAAATGAACAGACAAACAAAGGATTTGAAGACATTACAGACTTACAGTTTATGATTTTAATTAACCCAAAAAAGCCTTAGAAACTTAATAATGTCTAATTCACACACACTTATGTAAGTATATTACTCAAGTCTCCGATTTTAAATGTTTGGAAAAACCAAAAGCTACTTAATAGCTTATCAATTTTAGTTCATACAATGGATTATTGTTTTCAAAAAAGATATATATGATGTACCGCATACAAGGAACTAAGAAGTGGAGCCAATGTATTGACATCTTTTCAGACGTTGACTTTCTTGATCATAATTCTACCGACTCAGATGAAGCCATACAATTTTGGAGCGAACTATGAAACTTAAAGGTGGGAATATTGTTGATAGGTTTTTATTCTAAATATATTTTATTGTGCCATTAACTAACATACACGCCTGTTCATGGGACACATTGTATATCTAATTGTGTGCATGGACTTATATTTGTATCGAAAGGGCTAAGCCTGTTTAGTCAATATAAATGAATAAATAAATAATTATATGTTACAATCTTAAAATATCCATAGCTTGCTTTAAAAGTAAAATACAAATAAATGCTTCAAAAAATGGTTTCTTAAAAAATATTTTTGCTTATTAGTTTGATTATAATATTATGTCAAATCACTCTAATATTAAAGCTAACAGTACAAAATTGGATCTACTGAACTCACGTTTGCATGTTGCTCGTTATTCTAAGAGAGAAAACAAATGGTGCACTGACATATTTTTAACAAAGTTTTAATTATTTAGGCAATACAATTTTGCTGAGCAAGAATCTAATTTCAATAACACAGTGGCCCTCAACAATTTAAATTGCAAAGAAACACATAACTAGTTTCTACTTCAGTGTCTTTTTTGAAAGCAAACTGAATCTAGTTGGATGACAGGTAAAAATTGAAAATGTTCAGGTGTTTTCAATGACATCAGGAAAAACAGTTCTTTTAGCATTTTTTATACACCATACAATTTTTAAAACAATTTTACTCTTTTTGAGCTAACTATAGGGATAAGATATTTTGGTGGAACTACATTGAAATTATAAGTTTTCTTTATTTACTGTCATTTTAACAAATCACATACCTAATTGATAAAAATGATGATAATATACGTCATTAACTACATTTGTTTTTAGAAACAAAAAGTTATTTTAGAACTTGTCTCTTTACACGGTACACAGCGACAACCAGTACAAAGTACAGGTACCGCAGCGACTGGTCTACACTTTTGTCAACCGCCACCACGGGCTAAGACGGCGCGACACCGTCGACTCTCCCACTGTGCCGCAAAGGCACAAGGCGGGACAGGAAGGCAAGTCATGCAAGAGTACTGACCACCGGAAGCCTTTCTCTCGTTCACCAACCGTCTTAACGCCATCATACCGCCAACAGCTATACCACGTCGAATACACCAGTTCTCATCCAATCACCGAAGTTAAACTCTCGACCACAACATAAATACTTGTATTATCATACTACCACCGTCGGCAGTATACCGGTACTTTTATTACACCCAAATAAACGTCCCTCGCTGACCATTTATGTTCAAGTTGTGTTGTGTAATTTTTGTGAGTATCACCTTATCCTGAAACCACAGACAGCTACCAGCTTACCGCGGACAGCACCTACAGTACTCCACGGCCGTACCCGCGTCACACTATTGATCTGATTGTTATGACAATTGGATCTATATTTTGAGACATTGCGAGTAAGTGGCAACTTGTCACAAAATAAAGTTCTATTAAAGTGTGCAAATATGTGAACATTGTGAACATCTAAAATTTCATATAGGTACAAACTAATAAGTTGTACCCCTAAGGAAAACCGAGAATTTTTACACTAAATCGGTTTTTGACAAAATCGATTTTGGCTTTTGGTGTAACTCTACAACAAAATACCGTAGATACTTGAAGTTATCAATGGTTGTTTATATTAACATTTTCTAAACACGATAAAATTTTCAACATTTTTTGATTTGTTTTGGACTGTCTATGGACAATTTTAAATAAAAATTTTTTTTTTTGTAAATATCAATAAAATTTAATTCCTTGGACCAAAAAAAAATAAATAACACATCATTATAAAATCAATACATTCATCGAAGCTGCTCAGTCGATCAGAATCTAAAATTAATACAAAATTCATATATCTACTAAAAATGTACATTGCCCACAAACAATTGAATGCTGCCACAAATCCCTGTTAACTTGTACACATTATAAAATGTATGCATAATAATTGTACAAAATTTCAACATTGGTATAAACAACAAAGTAAATATAAATATATATATATATATATGTTCTCCAATAAATAATCTTCTTAAGTCATAACAATTATTGTTTTGTAAATTAAAATTTTTTTCAGGTAACATAATGATTTTATATTGGAAATTTAATTTTGAAATAGCTGTCTCCATATTTATACCGAAACATTGTTTAAAATCTAATCACATAATTTTCAATTACTTAATATTATTGAATAATTCAAATAGTTGTAACATAAAATTAACTTGTAATAATTTTGTAACAACTTTGTTGAAAAAGCCCAATAAATTAAAAATGTAGGCTGTATTATTTTCTAATCAAAGAAACTCCACCTTTAATATAAACTATAAAGTAAAACCAGCTATATAAAATATAAATTTATTAAAATAAAATTATTTAAAACAAAGGATATACAAATATTTGCGAAAATATAAATTATTGAATTCCAAATAAAATAATTAAAAAATGGATTAGTACATTTTTTTCTTATTTATATAATTTTTTTAACAACATAATATCTAAAACAAAAAAAATTAGAAACATTTGGTGTTCATGGAAATACAGTCTATTTTTCAGCTATTTTTTCATATTCTTGTATGAATAGTTCAAACGATTCTTTACTTATAACTCTATCCTGATGGAGTTGATTAAACAGTTTTAACACCATTCCTAATGGAAAAACAATATCACATTATTAATAAGACTAAAAATTAAATAGTTCACAACTGACCTGTAGGATGTTTAAGTGTAGCAGACATTATTTGAATGCCGAACATACATTGTACTTCTCGTGCCTGGATTTCATTTTTTGGTAGTGGTTTCAATTTAATATAATGGGTCAACATTTTTACATGAACATGATCAAAGAAATCTTCATATGAATGATTTAACTCTATAAATTAAAAATTAATATTTATTAGTTAAGTAACTATTTTATTATATGTTCAGAAGTAGTGACTTACTCAAACATACAATGACAATAGCTACAGTCAGTGCTCGCACAAACAGAGAGCTTTTTATTATTTCTGCACTAATATTAGTCTAAATAAAAAAAAATAAGTATTTATTAACAATATTTATTATCAACTTGCATAATACAAAGTACAATGCAATAATTTAAATGGATATTTTATTATTTTACTAACAGATATCCAGCTTTGCAATATATCGTACAGTAATTTATTGTCAGTCAGCTTAATTTGATCATACATGGCAATAGATAAAATGAATACTCCAACTTGCTAAAGTTAAATAAACATTATACTATCAATTAAATACGAGAAATAAATATACATGCATTTATTATGAACTTACTTACATCTTTTTTAAAATATTTATTTATTTGGTTATTAGGCATGAAGACGCCAAGAGGAATATTTTCTAACATATTCCACTTATTGTAAATCCACAGTATACCACCTAGATGCTAAAATTATAAAAATAGTAGTATTAATATGTCAGCCAATTTTACTGTAATAGCAATAATGTAGTACATGGATCTACATTAATAGTTTATAATACCTATTTCTACTATTGTGATTAGTGGTACTTTAAAACCTTTATAAAAAGGTGACATTACTGTAACAATTATAATAACAGTAATAGTTCAAATGGTTTTTTATGAACGAGCAATTTGTACTATCCATATAGAGCATAATATTGTAGATAAAATTGTATTTATTTTTATTTTATTATTTTATATTTTAATGTGTTACGTAATGTGCTAGCTGGTGATTTTATTCTGATTATGCTGTTCCACCGCAGAGTGGTGCCTTCATACAGCGAATTACAGGTTGTTTTTTCCCTTTTTCCGTGAAAATCAACTAGGATACAGAGTTATATACAGTATTAAAATATTTTAGTTTCTAAGCGAATTGAGGAATGTATTATTATGTGAGAGATGAATGTACTGAATGGCCGTAGTCGCAATCTGGGTGACACTAAATACTATAATAATAAAAAAACAGGTAATTGCAGCAGGGTGGAGTAGGTCAGCAGTGGTGGAAGTGTTCTGTTAAGAATAATAGAATATTTAAAAGCTATTTGGCTAAATTAAATTTTCAATAATAAGATTGTGTATCCAATATATTTTGTGTATCTAGAAGGCTAGAACTATTCATACAAGATTAAGGCAAAGAAATTCTGGTAAAAAAGTTGTTAAAAGAATGATGTAAATTGTGATTACAAAACAATTGTACCTACCTATAGATAAATATTCTAAATAAAGACTTTTGAATAATGATAATGAACAACTTAAAAGAAAATTATAATAATCTAGACTGAAAGGAACAATTAAGAAGTGCTAAACATGGTACAAGAGCAAATATTATACATCAATAAAATTAAAGAAACAAGAAAAATTAGTCCCACTATATGCCGCAAAATTAATTTTTTTTAGATATTGTCACTACCAAGCTGATTCAGTAAACAAGAATTAGCAGGAAAACAAGAAAATTGGTCAAGGCTATAGAGGTAAAAAAAATGTTTTTAATATTGAATAAGAAAAGAAAAATAGAACAAGTAACTATACTGTCACATACTTCTTTAACGTTCTGTGTTTCCTTGGAACTATTAATTTTATATAATACTTCAGTAAACAATTTACTAGAATTGTCTGGTCGTATAGAAGTACATGAATCTTTTAAATTGTTGAAGTCGAAGGAAGTATTCTGTGATAATAACAATGGAGCTATAAATAAAACATTTAAATTAATAATGTTAGAATATTTCAAATAATTGATAAAAATTATAAATACAAATTTACCAATAATTGCAGCAATATAGGAGAAAAATTGAGGGTAATAAATCAAAAAATCACACCAATATTTAAGAACATCGTCAAATCTTCAAAAACAAAAATAAGAATGTTATATAGTTTGAAAAAGTAGAAAATTAATACGTACCCTTGAGTGATGGCCTCCATAGAAAGAATTTTTTTGGATAAAAGTTCTGCAAAAATCGTTCCTGCTACTGTTGTTCGAGTGATAGGACAATCTAATATTATTAGTGACATAGATTTCACAAACTCTTTATGCCTTGTGCGAATTACCGAAGATTCATCTTCTGATAATGAGTAAATTATTTCCTATATTAGAAAGCGCAATTATTAATTAATATTATTTACTATCAAACATTAAGTAAGTATTATAAATATTTTATTTTTAATACATACATTTAAATTATTAAGTTCCTCATAGTCTACAAGTATGCTTTTACATTTCATATTGATTTTATAAGCAACTACTGAGTTCAATGGATGTTCAACTGTCTCTTTGAGCATTAAAAGCTTTCCATGACTACGATCCAATATAACTGTTTCACTTACTAGATTATATTTAGCCCCTAGACACTGAAAATCATAACTACAAGGTATTTGAATTGTTTTATAAAGAAATTATTAAATTCTATCAAATAGGTGATTAATAGTACTTAATACTATCCCCTAACAAATTTTATGAAATGCAATAATTTAGTTAAAATATTAAAATCATGAATATTCATTTAAAAACTTACACTTAATGAACTAAATTGTGGTGCAATGAATGATTTTGTACTCCAGTTATTTAATACATACGGTTTCTTTTGACAAATAGCTTCACTACCAACTTTTAATAAAAATAATATAGAATACACTTTCTTTCCAGTTGGGTTTGTAAAACTCCATTGTCCTATATAAATATAAAATAATACAATGTGTAAACATGACAAGAAAAATAATAATCTCACCTTCAACATAGGGTAAATTGTCTAAATAACTAGGAAACTTTACAGCGCCATATACAACAACATGTTTCAGTCTGTCATTTTGGGTTTCTTTCAGTTTTGGAATCTCTTCCTCTTTGTTTTTCAAGATCTGATTATTCTTATTCTTCTTTTTTTCTTTTAAAATATTCTATAATATAAATTAATTGTTTCAGATTTATATATACGTATAAATTTATCATGCTATAGTAAAAATGTTTAATAATAATATATTACCTACTTCACTGAAATATAATATACAAATACAAATTAAATTATTTAAATCTTAAGTAGGTACGTACATAATTAATTAAAATTGATTTATTTTAAATCTGAGGATATCAATATTTAATTTCCTACTCTAATTTATTCATTAATGGTATTACATTTTCAAATAATTTTATTTACCTACTTTTATACAATTATGATTACTTAGTTTTTAATGAAGTATTGTAAACATACTGTTTTAATATTGTTACAACAATTTTAAACAAATTCAGTATCTATAACTTTTTCTATAATAAAGGGGTTTTAAATTAAATACTCTCTAAAATCATTAAACAAATTTACTTTAAAATATAACCTATAAAATTATATGTAAAATTATTTTTACTAACCCATTTTCATCATCTCTAAAATCACGAAATGAGTATTCCAACCCAAATTTCTATACCGTAACTATTTATTGATTGTACAACCGAAAAGTAAAATGTTTGTATTAAGAGGACGCTCACCCGCATATGTTGTCTCTGTCTTACAGGTGTGTAGCATAGCAATTTGTACGCTCAGCAGAACACGTATAGCTTTGTTAGTTTAAAAATTATAAATTAATATTATTTACTATCAAACTTTAAGTAAGTATTATAAATATTTTATTTTTAATACATTCATTTAAATTATTAAGTTCCTCATAGTCTACAAGTAAGCTTTTACATTTCATATTGATTTTATAAGCAACTACTGAGTTCAATGGATGTTCAACTGTCTCTTTGAGCATTAAAAGCTTTCCATGACTACAATCCAATATAACCGTTTCACTTACTAGATTATATTTAGCCCCTAGACACTAAAAATCATAACTACAAGGTATTTGAATTGTTTTATAAAGAAATTATTAAATTCTATCAAATAGGTGATTAATAGTACTTAATACTATCCCCTAACAAATTTTATGAAATGCAATAATTTAGTTAAAATATTAAAATAATGAATATTCATTTAAAAACTTACACTTAATGAACTAAATTGTGGTGCAATGAATGATTTTGTACTCCAGTTATTTAATACATACGGTTTCTTTTGACAAATAGCTTCACTACCAACTTTTAATAAAAATAATATAGAATACACTTTCTTTCCAGTTGGGTTTGTAAAACTCCATTGTCCTATATAAATATAAAATAATACAATGTGTAAACATGACAAGAAAAATAATAATCTCACCTTCAACATAGGGTAAATTGTCTAAATAACTAGGAAACTTTACAGCGCCATATACAACAACATGTTTCAGTCTGTCATTTTGGGTTTCTTTCAGTTTTGGAATCTCTTCCTCTTTGTTTTTCAAGATCTGATTATTCTTCTTCTTCTTTTTTTCTTTTAAAATATTCTATAATATAAATTAATTATGTTTCAGATTTACATATACGTATAAATTTATCATGCTATAGTAAAAATGTTTAATAATAATATATTACCTACTTCACTGAAATATATACAAATACAAATTAAATTATTTAAATCTTAAGTAGGTACATACATAATTAATTAAAATTGATTTATTTTAAATCTGGGGATATCAATATTTAATTTCCTACTCTAGTTTATTCATTAATGGTATTACATTTTCAAATAATTTTATTTACCTACTTTTATACAATTATGATTACTTAGTTTTTAATGAAGTATTGTAAGCATACTGTTTTAATATTGTTACAACAATTTTAAACAAATTCAGTATCTATAACTTTTTCTATAATAAAGGGGTTTTAAATTAAATACTCTCTAAAATCATTAAACAAATTTACTTTAAAATATAACCTATAAAATTATATGTAAAATTATTTTTACTAACCCATTTTCATCATCTCTAAAATCACGAAATGAGTATTCCAACCCAAATTTCTATACCGTAACTATTTATTGATTGTACAACCGAAAAGTAAAATGTTTGTATTAAGAGGACGCTCACCCGCATATGTTGTCTCTGTCTTGCAGGTGTGTAGCATAGCAAATTGTACGCTCAGCAGAACACGTATAGCTTTGTTAGTTTAAAAAATTACGAGTGAATTGACCTCTTATATAATTTAAAGGTAAGATTAATTCAAAGGGTAACTGTAACATGTCGTCAATAGAAAGGTGTCCAAAGTTGGATGTCAAGTGTCCTTATCCATTTGAACGCATAGTTGTTTGCTTCGTGGAGTTCTTCCACTGTCTCATTAATCTTAAAGGCACGGAGTGGGCAGTCGCTTATTATGTGGAAGAAGAATGTACTGAATGGTTGTGGTCGCAATCTGGACGATATCTCATTTTACATTTGTAGACCATCTCATCGGAACGACCAATACAATTTATGTATAATAAATACAATATTAAAATTAGTAAGAAATGTATACTTTACTTACAGCTTGCTGACTTAGAGAAACATGTGCAGGCTCCATTTGTCTTTGACCGAATATAATTATTAGTTATGAATGCAATAATATTATTATTCAAATACTACAAAAGACAATACCTACGAGACAGAACCTCGCATAGAATATAGAACAATGATTCTTTACTATCTTGAATTTTTTTATTATCTTATCAAAATCCCGTGCTTTTGTTTATAGCACCCAACGTGTATTGATAAACCTTCTTGCTAGCACCACAGAATTACATGATAGCACGAACACAGATATATATAATACAAGGTGTATTGATTGTGTATTAGTTGATGTCACCTTGATATAATATATTATTATGGTATCCACCACGGAATTAGATTAATCCATAGATATATAATATTAATATGTAGTTAATATATAGTTTAATATAATATAGTCCGTGGCTATACGTGGGTATACTATTTTATGTTCGTGGTCCGTGGTACCCACAGATATAGATAATAAATTATTATCTGTGTGGTATCTAATCTATCTATGAAAATTGTTATCATCATAATATTAAGAGGGCCCACTAATAGACAAAATACGGCATAAAAACATGGTTTCGTAATTCCAGTAATACGGCTTATCAAAGCGTTTTACAGTATAAATACTTATTACAAAAATTGTAGAGGAGAATTTTTTTAACAATCGTAAGAAGCCCGATTTTCGATGTTGTTACAAATCATAGACCGAAAAGAAGGAAAGTAGAAAATGTATACAGTTCCTTAGCCACGGGCTCCTTCACTGCTTTATGTTTCTTAGTTGTCAGTAGTTATATGGTTACAATCATAGACCCATTAAGAATAATTATTAATTTTTTCGTTATTGGAACTTCAAAAAAAGTTATTTAAGATTGAAAAACACAAATAGATTAACACTAATGGATTTTGATACATAATACGAATTTTTTTCGTATAAGTGATATCTAAAAAATAAAAACGATATTGCACAGCCAAAGTTCTCCTTTAAATGTGGTGAAAATTTCGTTTCTTAATAATTATGACTGGCCTTCTCGGTTCTTTCCCGCGCCAAAACTTTTATGCTGTGCCCGGTGCCGTAATAACCATAGATCACAATCATATCATATTGTTCTGTGATAATATGCGGGTGGGACGTCGTCAATATCATTAGTCTGATTATAACAATTGTGATAAGACATTTTTTAATTCAAATGTTGATTTTTCATGGTTGGTCATGTTGGCGTAGTTTTGGTTGTAAATTCTACCTAAATTCTACCTGGAGAACAACTTTACTGCTCTATATTATTTTGAATTTTGATGTCCAGTATGTCCATACTATTTTGTTCCGGAACGGCGGAATAATAATAATGGTAACACCGAAATTTGTTATCGACAACGACAACGGCGTTTTGATAATACTGCCTGTAAAGTGTAAACAAAGATGATGTGTTTGCCGCTACAACATCGTTTTACCGCGTAAAATCGTTCCGAGTCTTTGTGACAAGGTTGTGCGTGCGGGTGAGCTGCCGCTTCGAACGGTGTCTACCACACAATACCGCTTACTGGTCATTATAATTTTGCCTCCAAATCCACGGCATACGTCTGCCACCGCATTGTCCCGACCACACGCACCGTTTCCACTCTTCAAGTCCTATCCGTCCGGATCGCGTTACTCCTCGTCATTTAGCGTTTGACTTCTGTCGCTCGTCCGCACTACAACCACTTCTCTCCTCGCCTGCCGACCATTCGTGCGTTCCAACGTTATTTGATCAACGATCGACGACAATTTTATTGTTTACATTTTCAACCATGATGACGATGAACAAGGAAAACGTAATGGACAACTCGCAACAACTACAGGTAAATATTTGACCGGCGCGGTCATATTGGACGTGTTATAGAACCCACCGGGTACCGGAAGTGTCGTGTGTCCGCGCTTTGTCTCGTTTCCCGCCATTAACCATACCGCACGTTGTTCCGCGTAGGCACGATCTTATGATGTTGCATTAATGTTGTCGCGGTTCTTTGATTCTCTTTGAATTAATGTTGTCGTTTTCACCGTTTGCGCGTTTATCTTATTTTGTCCGTATCGGAGATTCGCGCAAAATTATATCCGTAATGGAAGGTGAACGAACCAGTGCAAAGCCCGATTGTAGTTGTTCACCTCGAATAGTTCCCTGTCTTTGTGTTCTTCGATTTCCGGAATAAAAAATTGATGCGAAATGTTCTAGGAAAAAAAACACTAAAATTTCAATGATTACGGTCTATATATTGTATATTTATATGGTCCAAATTTTCAACTGTTCTATCATTTATCAGTCAATAATTATGTAACGCCGCTTTCGATATTGTAATGTATTTCCGTGCTTTAGATAAGTTTAATATAATTTTTCATCTTTGCTTACCTACTTTCATACCATATTATTTAACAACAATGGGTAGGTTGTACACATATCATTGTTTTCCATTAATCATATTATAAAATATTTTTGTAATTGTATATAATATTATTTAAAACTTTCGTATAAAATAGAAGTAAAAATAGGAAAATGGACAATAGGTAGTATATTTCAAATATAGTACCTACCTAAGTTAGGTTAGTATTAGTAGGCATAATAGTACATTTGCACCTAACTCATTAGAATCCCGGAAAAAAAACCAAAGTGATAATATAATCAGAGAATTAGCATAATCATAAAATATAATTTAGGTGCCATGACTAAATAAGTACGTATGATTAAAAAAAACCTATTTTCGTCCGGTTTGCGCATCTTCTTACACACAAAACCATTGCTCGTAGTTCTCCACATTTCATTGGTCGGAAATATCAATAGGATAGTATAAAAGCAGAGAACTATGTGATAGACGTGGAAAGGATGGTATGCGTATCACAAAGTTGTGATCATACCTATATATTTAGTCATGATGGGTACAATATTTATGCTGTGTTATCAATATTATATAAATTAATTATATGTTTATTTTATCCAATTACTAAGCCGGGCAAGTCACTTTTTTCAACTAGTTAAGTTACTTTAATATAAAAAGTAACTAAGTTAGAATATTAATTAGGTGGTTTTTTTTTAGTTTAAAATATAAATTTAAAAAATAATTTTTTCAAATGTAATGCATTATATAAATTAATTATTATGTAGGTAGGTAGGTAACTAACTTGAATTATTGGTGTCTGCCGATGAATGAAAAATTAAATTAAACAACTGTCAACTGATAATTTGATCAAATAGGTAGATACAATAACATTAATTTCTTGGAATATCACACTATATCAGTCATTAGAATAGAACAAAATAAGAAATTGAAACATTCAATAAATGAAAAAAATAACTAGTTAGGTACTTATTATTTTTAACGAATTAGATCAGATTATTTTACACATTAAATTCAGCTAGTTAAGTTACAAAATTAATATGAATTAAATCTAACTAGTTAGTGTCCAGCTTTGTCCAATTTATTACAAAGACATTTATTTATTCCCAATTAACATAGCTACTATAGGTTTTATAATATGATGGTAATATTATGTATATTATTATTGGGATACTAACGAATTCATTAATTGAAACTGGTACCTATATTTGGTAGGGGGCCCAGGTCTTCTAATTTTTAAGAGAGCCTACCGGGATTTTCCCAGAATCCCGGTGGGCCATTATGTACCTGTCAGTACTTTTGACAATTTAACCATGGTTGATTTAATTACATGATGCAAATGCAGAAAGGTTTACTTGTGATTTTTTAAATTTTATATCTAGGTACCTATTTCAACATTTTAAAACTAATTATAAAAAAAAATTTGCTGGTTTTTGATTTACCACAATTTGAATATGTAGATATTGGATCGTTGTGTATTGTACACTTCCCAGTTTGACACCATCTACCTGACTTTGATTCACACTTTACAATATAAATACACTATAAAAAAACAAAGCTTAACCTAAATCATGTTATTTCAACATTTAAGAGATTAATTTCCCTGTCTTATTATGGTATGTAATCCTAGAATCAAAAACACTTTAACTGGTGGAAAAGCTTGGTTCAGAGTATTGATTTAGGCCAATAAATTATTTACCCAGTTCTGCCAGTGCTACTATTAATTGGTAGATAAGTAGGTTTCAAATTAAAAAAATATATAAATCACATTGAAGACTATTGTATCTGTATCTATATTATCCACATTATTTATTCAATCATTTTTGTATTCTAATGATATATTTTGTTTTCAGATGACAAATAAAAATTTTTTTGAATCTGTGTCTGCCTATAGAGCAAACTTTGATGCAACAATTGAACCCTTACTGAAAGATAATCCGAGACGTTTTGTCATATTCCCAATTATATATGATGATATTTGGGCCATGTACAAAAAACAAGAAGCTTCTTTTTGGAATGTAGAAGAAGTCAATTTGAAATCGGTAAACTCTAGTTCATCAAAGTGACTAAAAGTAATTTTCTAATTAAAGTGGACTTTTTTTTTTAGGATCTTGAAGATTGGATGAAATTGACTGATGAAGAGCGTCACTTTGTATCCCACGTATTAGCATTTTTTGCTGCTTCGGATGGCATTGTCAATGAAAATCTTGTTGAACGATTCTCTCAAGAAGTTCAAGTAACTGAGGCTAGATGTTTTTATGGGTTCCAAATAATGATGGAAAATATACATTCAGAAATGTATAGCTTATTAATTGACACATATATTCAAGACCCAAAAGAAAAGTACATTTATTATTTTTTTGTTAATTGTTCTTGTTATTTATAACTTAATTATTTTTATTTTTTTATGTAGAGACTTTTTATTCAATGCTATTGAAACCATGCCATGTGTAAAAAAGAAGGCAGATTGGGCTCTTAAATGGATCAGTGATAGTAAAGCAACTTTTGGTGAAAGGTTGGTTGCATTTGCTGCCGTTGAAGGTATATTTTTCTCTGGAAGTTTTGCTGCATTATTTTGGTTGAAGAAAAGAGGATTAATGCCAGGTTTGACTTTTAGCAACGAGCTGATTTCTAGAGATGAGGTATGTTTTAACGTTTTCAAGGATAATATTATAATGCATATAACGTATTTTATTATTTTAATGTTTTTTTTAGGGTTTACACACAGATTTTGCCTGTCTCTTATTTAAACATTTAGATCAAAAGCCACCTCAAGCTGTTATCACACATATCATTTGTGAAGCCGTGACCATTGAACAAGATTTTTTGACGAATGCTTTACCTGTTAGGATGGTTGGCATGAGCTGTGAAAAGATGGCCGTATATATTGAATTTGTTGCTGATAGGCTGTTAAACGAGTTGGGATGTCCTGCAGTAAGTACATTTATTTATCATAGTAATAATAATTTTCAAATTTAATTAAATATGTAAATTAAAGGTTTACAGATCCTCAAACCCGTTCCCATTTATGGATCTTATATCTCAACAAGGAAAGACAAACTTCTTTGAAAAAAGAGTTGGCGATTATCAAAAAGCTTCAGTAGCCGTTATTGAAACTCCTCAATTGTCGACAATGGACATAACTGAACAAGACTTTTAAATTAAGTATATTCTGATAGCCGCAGTATTTCCTTCTATTTGTGTACTTATTTATTCTATGTTTCCCCCCCACCACCCATCAGAGGGTTATTAGTTACATTATTTAACGAAGCCGCACTATGCACTCTGAATTATGTTTGTGAATAAAATTATTTTGTCAATGACGTATTTATTATTATAAGAAAACTTTATTTTTAAATTTTATAACAAAAAAGAAAAGTATTTAAAATCTTTATAAATTATACTATCATACTTTTTATATTTGTCGTATTTATAGTTTAATTGTAATTTAAAATTTAGAAATATATGACAAATTTGTTGTAATTTATTGTAATACTTAATCTTTTTTTTTAATATCCTGTTAGCAGCAGTTATTTTTACATACTAGATAAATTCTTACTGAATAAGAGAAAATAAATTGTAATATAATGTAAGATTTGACTGCAGTAAACACTAGACATATAAAACAAATTGTTTTTTGCCTGGATATTGCAGAACTTAAAAGTAAACCTTGTGATTAATATGTTTTCAACTTATTAATTTAAGCATTTCAGTTTTTATTAAATTCATTTCTTTACATTTTATTATGATTAGAGAGCGGATTTGTATGCATTTGCATATTTATTCTGGTTGATCTTACACTATGCTGAGTGACTATCATACTACCTTAGGTTGCTGACATGAATAATATAATATAATGTAAATACCATCTCTATACTAAGAGAATAGGTACTGGGAATTTCGACCTCTCCAAAGCAACAACTAGATTCACTTTTTCACCGGAAAAGATGAGAAGTGAAGCATTATTTGACTACTTATCGTGCACACAGACACAAAATAAAAAAAAAAAATTACGCAGATCGTAAATTTGCTAATACTTTCAATATAGGTCGATTCAATCTAATTTTTAATCTAACAATGCTAAATGTGATCTGCTGATCGTAAATTTGCTACACAAGACGGAGACAATAAAACGACCGTGTTACGTCTTAAATCGCGGGTCATGGAGTAGCGTTCACGAAGCTTGGGACTTCGATAAAATTTAATGCCCGCCACCGACCAGAATTTCCTCCAATTGGCAATCATTCTGCCTTATCACTATGTACCACGAAATAGTAATAATTGTTATCAAATAAATACATAATAATAATATTTTTTCGTTTACCGACGTTTGAATCGCTCGCGAATCGCAATTATTTGAAATTTGAACAGAAATACAGACTACAGTCGTACAAAGTTCTATTGATACATTTTAATACAAAATCACAATGCAAAAGTGTATTATTTTTAGTAAAACATCCAAAGTATCGCATCGCCACATTACGTTAATTTTCATTTGTAAGCATTATTTTCTAGTTGTACTGATTATATTTTTTAATAATATGGAGTCAGTCTAATTTGATAATTTGTTCACAAATATAGATTTTCAAAAAATCAATGAAATAGAAGGAAATAATGGCTAAAAATCTTTGAATTAAATGATTATTCCAATTTCTACCCGACATAGAATCTGCGGTAGTCATTTCACAATCAGTGATTGTAAACAATGCTCAGTAAATTAGTAAACATGGTCAGAGGCAGTCACAAAACAGAATCCAAACCACTTGTCTGGGATAGAGAAGTAAAATGAATTTTAGTCTTTTACGGCAACATTGGTACTACTCTGAGCACGACTAGGAAATCGCATCTAAGAGGTAAAAACATTTAACAAAAATTATGAATTAGGTATTTATATATTTTTTACAGCTTGACGTTTTCAGAAAACTTTGGTTCTCCAACTATGAGTTAGCAGATAATGAACAGCGAATAAAGGATTTGGAGGCCTTACAGATGATGATTTTAATTCGCCCGGAAAAGTCTTCGATACCTAATAATGTCTAATTCACACACATTCATGTAAGTATATTGCTCAAGTATCCAATTTTAAATGTCTGCCTAAACTAAGTCACTTAATAGCATATCATTTTTAGTTCATACAGTGGATTATACATATTATGGTTTTCAAAATTGAAATATATAACTAAGAAGTGGAGCCAATGTATTGACACTTTTTCAGATGTTGACTTTCTTGAAGATAATCCTGCCGGCTCTGATTAAGCTATACAATATTGGAGTAAATTATGAAACTTAAAGGTGAGAATATTATTGAAAGATTTTTATTTTAAAGCCATTTTATTTTGCCATTAATTAACATACCCACATGTTCACGGGACACATTGTATAGTGTCTAATTGTATGAGTAGACAAATATTTGTATATCGAAAGAGCCCAGCCTGTTTAATCAATGTAAATTAATAAATAAATAATTATATGTTACAATCTTAAAATATCCATAACTTGTATTAAAAATAAAATACAAATAAGTTATTCTCTATAAAATTCCTTAAAAAATATTTTTGCCTATAAGTTTGATAATATTATTATGTTATATATGACTCTAATATATTAAGACTAACAGTACAAATATGGATCTACTGCACTCCATTTGCATGGTGCTCGTTGTTGAAAGAGAGAAGACAAATGGTGCACTGACATATTTTTAACAAAGTTTTAATTTTTAGGTAATACAATTTTGCTGAGCAAGAAACCAATTTTAATAACGCAGAGGGCCTCAACATATTTAAATTGCAAAGGAACACGGAACTAGTTTGAACATTGGTATCTTTTCTGAAGGAAAGTGCATCTGGTTGGATGCTTTGGACAGGTAAAGATTGAATGTTCCCTGCCGTTTTCAAATACATCGGGAAAAATAAAAACATAATTAAGGAAATATTATTATATTTTTGACAAAAATTGAATTTCTTTAATTGGTGTAACTAAAAAAAATACCTAGGCATAACAAAAGTTTCTATTGGCATTTTGTATACGCCATAAAATTTTTAAAACAATTTTAATATTTTTGAACTAGTTATTGGGATAATACATTTTAATATTTTCTATTAGTTTTGTTTTTAAAACTATTGTCAATAAAAAGTTTTTTGCTACGTCACAGAGTTTGAAAAAGTAATACTTTTATATCCTATTATAGTTTCTATGATATCTGTTCACAAATATAAGAGATACATAGCAAGCATTTAAAGTTTACATTTTGACAAAATTCATCAACAATTTGCAAATTTTTGTGGAGTTAAAAACGTATTTAATGTTCAATTGTATATTTAGCTTATGCTTATAGTAAAAATTGAAAAAAATTGATCAAAGTAAAATTATTTTGCAAATTGAATTTAGCATGGAAATTATTGGTTACAGGTCGTCAATCCTATTTACAACGAGGAAAGACAAACTTCTTTGCAAAAACAGTATGCAATTACCAAAAAGCTTCAGTAGCTGTTATTAAAATTCTTCAACTATCAACAATGGACATAATTGATAAGACTTTTAAATTAGGTATATTCTTATACGTACCTATTTCCTTTAATTTGTAATTATTTTTCCTGTGTTTCCCCCCCCCCCCTCATCACCCATCAGAAGGATTAATTAGTTACTTTATTTTACCAAAAAAATTATACTTATGCACTCTGGAGTTATGTTTGTGAATACAATTATTTCGTCAATAGCGTATTTATAATTATGAGAAAACTTTATTTTTAAATTTTATAATTAAAAAGAAAAGTATTTAAAATCTATAAATTATACTATCATACTTTTTATATTTGTCGTATTTATAATTTAATTGTAATTTAAAATTTAGAAATATATGACAAATTTGTTGTAATTTATTGTAATACTTAATCTTTTTTTTTAATATCCTGTTAGCAGCAGTTTTTTTTACATACTAGATAAATTCTTACTGAATAAGAGAAAATAAATTGTAATATAATGTAAGATTTGACTGTAGTAAACACTAGACATATAAAACAAATTGTTTTTTGCCTGGATATTGCAGAACTTAAAAGTAAACCTTGTGATTAATATGTTAATTTCAACTTTTTAATTTAAGCATTTCAGTTTTTATTAAATTCATTTCTTTACATTTTATTATGATTAGATAGCGGATTTGTATGCATTTGCATATTTATTCTGGTTGATCTTACACTATGCTGAGTGACCATAACAATTTAAACTGGAACTGCTGCATATTTCGATAATTAACTCATTTTTATTAATTTAAAAACTTGTTTTATGATTTTCATTGCATATTTCTTTGATTTTAATGGATTTTAATGGATATTTTTGAATTGATTACTACTGCAATATTGACAAAAAAAAAGATAAATGTAAAAATGAAATTCAATTTTGTGTTTTATAGTTATACGCTTATACACAGTACCCATATTGCATTTATATTTTATTTGCATAAAATATTGTTTGGCGCCCAAAACAGAATTAATGCAACTATTCATACTACCTTAGGTTGCTGACATGAATAATATAATATAATGTAAATACCATCTCTATACTAAGAGAATAGGTACTGGGAATTTCGACCTCTCCAAAGCAACAACTAGATTCACTTTTCCACCGGAAAAGATGAGAAGCGAAGCATGATTTGACTACTTATCGTGCACACAGACACAAAATAAAAAAAAAAAATTACGCAGATCGTAAATTTGCTAATACTTTCAATATAGGTCGATTCACTCTCATTTTTAATCTAACAATGGTAAATGTGATCTGCTGTCTGCTGATCGTAAATTTGCTATACAAGACGGAGACAATATAACGACCGTGTTACGTCTTAAATCGCGGGTCATTTAATGCCCGCCACCGACCAGAATTTCCTCCAATTGGTAATCATTCTGCCTTATCACTATGTACCACGAAATAGTAATAATTGTTATCAAATAAATACATAATAATAATATTTTTTCGTTTACCGACGTTTGAATCGCTGGCGAATCGCAATTATTTGAAATTTGAACAGAAATACAGACTACAGTCGTACAAAGTTCTATTGATACATTTTAATACAAAATCACAATGCAAAAGTGTATTATTTTTAGTAAAACATCCAAAGTATCGCATCGCCACATTCCGTTCATTTTCATTTGTAAGTATTATTTTCTAGTTGTACTGATTATATTTCTTAATATTATGGAGTCAGTCTAATTTGATAATTTATTCACAAATAAAGATTTCCAAAAAATGAAAATTGAAGGAATTTATGGCTAAAAATCTTTGAATTAAATGATTATCCCAATTTCTATCTGGCATAGAATCTGCGGTAATCATTTCACAATTAGTAATTGTAAACAATGCTCTCAAAACATAATCCAAACCACTTGTCTGGGATAGAAAATTAAAATAAATTTTAGTAATTTAACCAGCAACATTGGTACTACTCTGAGACCTGAGCACGACTAGTAAATCATCGAAGAGGTAAAATCATTATTTAATATAATTCATGAATTAGGAATTTAGATACTTTTTACAACTTGACATCTTCAGAAAAATAAATGATTTGGGGACGTTACAGTTTATAATTTTAATTCAGCCAGAAAAGCCTTAGAAAATTCATAATGTCTACAGACACTAATGTAAGTATATAACTTAAGTAGTTAACCAATTTTAAATTTTTCCAAAAGTCACTTAATAGCTTATCGTTTTTAGTTCATACAATGGATTATACTTATTATTGTTTTCAAAAAAGAAATATATGATGTACCACATACAAGGAACTAAGAAGTGCCTATGTATTGACAATTTTTCAGACGTTGAAACCAAACGTCGAGCTATGAAACTTAAAGGTGGGAATATTGTTGATAGGTTTTTATTCTAAATATATTTTACTTTGATGTTAACTAACATACCCCCCTATTAATGGGACACATTGTATAATATCTAATTGTGTGCGTGGACATATATTTGTCTATTGAAAGGGTTCAGCCCCTTGAGTCAAAATAAATTAATAAATAAATAATTATATGTTACAATCTTAAAATATCCATAACTTGTTTTAAAAATAAAATACAAATATAATAAGTGCTTCCCCATAGGGTTCCTTAGAAAATATTTTTGCCTATAAGTTTGATAATAATATTATGTTATATATGACTCTAATATATTAAGACTAACAGTACAAAAATGGATCTACTGCACTCACATTTGCATGTTCCTCTTGTTGAAAGAGAGAAGACAAATGGTGCACTGACATATTTTTAACAAAGTTTTAATTTTTAGGTAATACAATTTTGCTGAGCAAGAATCCTATTTAAATAACGCAGAGGGCCTCAACATATTTAAATTGCAAAGAAACACGGAACAAGTTTGGACATTGGTATCTTTTCTGAAGGGAAAGTGCATCTGGTTGGATGCTTTGGACAGGTAAAGATTGAATGTTCCCAGTCGTTTTCAAATACATCGGGAAAAAGAAAAACATAATTAAGGAAATATTATTATATTTTTGATAAAAATTGATTTTCTTTAATTGGTGTAACTAAAAAAAATATCTAGGCATAGCAAAAGTTTCTATTGGCATTTTGTATACGCCATACAATTTTTAAAACAATTTTACTCTTTTTGAACTAGTTATTGGGATAATACATTTTAATATTTTCTATTAGTTTTGTTTTTAAAACTATTGTTAATAAAAAGTTCTTTGCTACGTCAAAGAGTTTGAAAAAGTAATACTATTATATCCTATTATAGTTTCTATCTGTTCACAAATATAAGAGATACATAACCACCATTTTTCATAAGCATTTCAATTTCACATTTTGACAAAATTCATCATTAATTTGCAAATTTTTGTGGAGTTAAAAACATATTTAATGTTCAATTGTATATGCAGCTTATGCTTAAAGTAAAAATTGATAAAAATTGATCATAGTAATATTAATTTGCAAATTGAATTAAGTATGTAAATTATTGGTTACAGGTCGTCAATCCCATTTACAACGAGGAAAGACAAACTTTTTTGCAAAAACAGTATGCAATTACCAAAAACCTTCAGTAGCTGTTATTAAAATTCTTCAACTAACCACTGTGTGACGGGGAGTTATAAGACCATTCCCTCGGGGGTTTTTAAACCTTTAGCCATATGTCGCAAGGGCGGCTCCTTCACGCCTTTGGGTGATGCGGAAACATCCCTCCGACGGGTTACGTCAGGGCGCCCTGATTCTTCAACTATCAACAATGGACATAATTGATGAAGACTTTTAAATTAGGTATATTCTTATACATACCTATTTCCTTTAATTTGTAATTATTTTTCCTTTTTAAAATCTTTATAAATTATACTATCATACTTTTAATATTTGTCATATTTATAGTTTAATTGTAATTTAAAATTTAGAAATATATGACAAATTTGTTGTAATTTATTGTTATACTTAATCTTTTTTTACATACTAGATAAATTCTTACTGCATAAGAGAAAATAAATTGTAATATAATGTAAGATTTGACTGTAGTAAACCTTGTGATTAATATGTTAATTTCAACTTTTTAATTTAAGCATTTCAGTTTTTATTAAATTCATTTCTTTACATTTTATTATGATTAGAGAGCGGATTTGTATGCATTTGCATATTGATTCTGGTTGATCTTACACTATGCCGAGTGACCATAACAATTTAAACTGGAACTGCTGCATATTTCGATAATTACCTCATTTTTATTAATTTAAGGACTTGTTTTATGATTTTCTTTGCATATTTCTTTGATTTTAATGGATATTTTTGAATTGATTACTACTGCAATATTGACAAAAAAACAGATAAAAGTAATTATGGAATTCAATTTTGTGTTTTATAGTTTTACACTTATACACAGTACCCATATTGCATTTATATTTAATTTGCATAAAATATTGTTTGGCGCCCAAAACAGAATTAATGCAACTTTTCATACTACCTTAGGTTGCTGACATGAATAATATAATAAAATGTAAAGGCCATCTCTATACTAAGAGAATAGGGGTACTGGGAATTTCGACCTCCCCAAAGCAACAACTAGATTCACTTTTCCACCGGAAAAGATGAGAAGCGAAGCATTATTTCGACTACTTATCGTGCACACAGACACAAAATAAAAAAAAAAAATTACGCAGATCGTAAATTTGCTAATATTTTCAATATATATCGATTCAATCTAATTTTTAATCTAACAATGCTAAATGTGATCTGCTGATCGTAAATTTCCTATACAAGACGGAGACAATAAAATTATAAAACGACCGTGTTACGTCTTAAATCGCGGGTCATGGAACAGTGTTCACGAAGATTCGGACTTTTTGGTAATCATTCTGACTTACCACTATGTACCACGAAATAGTAATAATTGTTATCAAATAAATACATAATAATATTATTTTTTCGTTTTCCCACGTTTGAATCACTCGCAAATCGCAATTATTTGAAATTTGAACAGAAATACAGACTACAGTCGTACAAAGTTCTATTGATACATTTTAATACAAAATCACCATGGATATAGTAAAGTATACAAATTATCGCCTCGCCACATTACGTTAATTTTCATTTGTAAGTATTATTTTCTAGTTGTACTGATTATATTTTTTAATAATATGGAGTCAGTCTAATTTGATAATTTGTTCACAAATCTAGCCATCGGCTTTTGAGGAGATCCATCAATTTTTAAACTTAGTTTAGGCTAATACTATTTGTAATCTTATTTGATTGTAATAAACTTATTATTATTATTATTATTATTATAGTTCATACCGTGGATTATACATATTATGGTTTTCAAAATTGAAGTATATAACTACGAAGAGGCACAGATTAAGCAGTACAATATTGGAGTGAATTATGAAACTTAAAGGTGAGAATATAATTGAAACAGTTTAATTTTAAAGCTATTTTATTTTGCCATTAATTAACAAACCCACATGTTCACGGGACACATTGTATAGTATCTAATTGTATGAGTGGACAAATATTTGTATACCGAAAGGACACAGCCCGTTTAGTCAATGTAAATTAATAAATAAATAATTATGTGTTAAAATCTTAAAATATCCATAACTCGTTTTAAAAATAAAATACAAATAAGTTATTCTCTGTAAATTCCTTAAAAAATATTTTTGCCTATAAGTTTGATAATAATATTATGTTATATATGACTCTAATTAAGGAAATATTATTATATTTTTGATAAAAATTGATTTTCTTTAATTGGTGTAACTAAAAAAAAATACCTAGGCATAGATACGTGATTTGTTCGCCAAAAGTTTCTATTGGCATTTTCTATACGCCATAAAATTTTTAAAACAATTTTACTTTTTTTGAGCTAGTTATTGGGATAATACATTTTAATATTTTCTATTAGTTTTGTTTTTTAAACTATTGTCAATAAAAAGTTCTGTGCTACGTCACAGAGTTTGAAAAAATAATACTATTATATCCTATTATAGTTTCTATGATATCTGTTCACAAATATAAGAGATACATAGCCACCATTTTTCATAAGCATTAAAAGTTCAATTTGCAAATTTTTGTGGAGTTAAAAACGTATTTAATATTCAATTGTATATATAGCTTATGCTTATAGTAAGAATTGATAAAAATTGATCATAGTAATATTATTTTGCAAATTGAATTAAGTATGTAAATTATTGGTTACAGGTCGTCAATCCCATTTACAACGAGGAAAGACAAACTTCTTTGCAAAAACAGTATGCAATTCCAAAAAAATTTCAGTAGCTGTTATTAAAATTCTTCAACTATAAAGAATGGACATAATTGATAAGACTTTTAAATTAGGATTATTCTTATACGTACCTATTTCCTTTAATTTGTAATTATTTTTCCTGTGTTTCCCCTCCCCCCCTCATCGCCCCTTCAGAAGGATTAATTAGTTACTTTATTTTATCAAAAAAATTATACCTATGCACTCTGGAGTTATGTTTGTGAATAAAATTATTTTGTCAATGACGTATTTATAATTATAAGAAAACTTTATTTTTAAATTTTAAAATAAAAAAGAATAGTATTTAAAATCTTTATAAATTATACTATCATACTTTTTATATTTGTCGTATTTATAGTTTAATTGTAATTTAAAATTTAGAAATATATGTCAAATTGTTTGTAATTTATTGTTATACTCAATCTTTTTTTTTTAATTTCCCGTGAGTACCCATTATTTTTACTTACTAGACAAATTCTTACTGAATAAGTGAAAATAAATTGTAATATAATGCAAGATTTGACTGTAGTAAACAATAGACATATAAAACAAATTGTTTTTTGCCTGGATATTGCAGAACTTAAAAGTAAACCTTGTGATTAATATGTTAATTTCAACTTTTTAATTTAAGCATTTCAGTTTTTATTAAATTCATTTTTTGTTTTTATGACCATAACAATTTAAACTGGAACTGCTGCATATTTCGATAATTAACTCATTTTTATTAGTTTAAGGACTTGTTTTATGATTTTCGTTGCATATTTCTTTGTTTTTAATGGATATTTTTGAATTGATTACTACTGCAATATTGACAAAAAAACAGATAAAAGTAAATATGGAATTCAATTTTGTGATTTATAGTTATACACTTATACACAGTACCCATATTGCATTTATATTTAATTTGCATAAAATATTGTTTGGCGCCCAAAACAATTAATGCAACTTTTCATACTACCGTAGGTTGCTGACATGAATAATATAATATAATGTAAAGGCCATCTCTATACTAAGAGAATAGGTACTGGGAATTTCGACCTCCCCAAAGCAACAACTAGATTCACTTTTCCACCGGAAAAGATGAGAAGCGAAGCATTTTTTCGACTACTTATCGTGCACACAGACACAAAATAAAAAAAAAAATTACGCAGATCGTAAATTTGCTAATATTTTCAATATATATCGATTCAATCTAATTTTTAATCTAACAATGCTAAATGTGATCTACTGATCGTAAATTTGCTATTCAAGACGGAGACAATAAAACGACCGTGTTACGTCTTAAATCGAGGGTCATGGAGCAGCGTTCACGAAATTTCGGACTTCGATAAAATTTAATGCCCGCCACCGGGCACCGACCAGAATTTCCACCAATTGGTAATCATTCTGCCTTATCACTATGTACCACGAAATAGTAATAATTGTTATCAAATAAATACATAATAATATTATTTTTTGTTTGCCCACGTTTGAATCACTTGCAAATCGCAATTATTTGAAATTTGAACAGAAATACAGACTACAGTCGTACAAAGTTCTATTGATACATTTTAGTACAAAATCACCATGGATATAGTAAAGTATACAAATTATCGCCTCGCCACATTACGTTAATTTTCATTTGTAAGTATTATTTTCTAGTTGTACTGATTATATTTTTTAATAATATGGAGTCAGTCTAATTTGATAATTTGTTCACAAATATAGATTTTCAAAAAATCAACGAAATAGAAGGAAATAATGGCTAAAAATCTTTGAATTAAAAGATTATCCCAATTTCTACCCGACATAGAATCTGCGGTAGTCATTTGACAATCAGTGATTGTAAACAATGTTCAGTAAATTAGTAAACATGGTCAGAGGCTGTCACAAAACATAATCCAAACCACTTGTTTGGGATAGAGAAGTAAAATGAATTTTAGTCATTTACGGCAACATTGGTACTACTCTGAGCACGACTAGGAAATCGCATCTAAGAGGTAAAAACATTTAACAAAAATTATGAATTAGGTATTTATATATTTTTTACAGCTTGACGTTTTCAGAAAACTTTGGTTCTCCAACTATGAGTTAGCAGATAATGAACAGCGAATAAAAGATTTGGAGGCCTCACAGTTGATGATTTTAAATTGCCTGGAAAAGTCTTAGATACCTAATAATGTCCAATTCACACACATTTATGTAAGTATATTGCTCAATTGTCCAATTTTAAATGTCTGACAAAATTAAAAGTCACTTAATAGCATATCGTTTTAGATTCTGAGTGAAACGATGAATGTATTGATTTTACAATGATGTGTGTTTTTTTTTTTTATTTTTTTTTTTTTTATTTTTTTTTTTATTTTTTTATTTTTGTGTCTGTGTACACGATAAGTAGTCGAAATAATGCTTCGATTTTCGACTTCAGTATCTTGTTCGATGGGAAAGTGAATATCGTTGGTGCATTGGGGAGGTCAAAATTTTAATTTCCCAGTAGTTTTCAAAAGCGATGTGAAAAACAAAAGAAAAATTAAGGAAAAACGGGAATTTTTACGCAAAATCGATTTTTAACAAAATCGATTTTGGTTATTGGTGTAACTCTAAAACAAATGACCGTAGATGCATGAAATTTTCACTGGTTGTTTATATTAGCATTTTCTATACACCATAAAATTTTCCAAATATTTTGACTCTTTTTGAGCTGTTTACAGCCATTGTCAGTTTTCAATTTTTTTAGTTTTTTTTTCTATAAATATCAATAAAATTTTATCTATTGAGTAAAAAAGCTTGAAAATTTAATAGAAGGCTCCTAGTTTATTGTTTCAAAGGCAGATGAAAAAAATTAAAAATCCTTAGTCACAGTTTTTAATTATAAGCATTTAAAGTTCAAATTTTGACAAAATACGGAAAAATCACGAAAAATAGCAAATTATTTTGATGAGAATTCATAAAAATTTTTCTTTTTAAATCTAAGATTTGAAAATGTAATATAAGATTACTCATAAGTTTGTCTACCTTTATCAAAAAAAAAATGTCTAGAAGAAACTTTTTTATGAGCGTCTGAAATTTATATTTTTACAACATTTGATATTTACTCGATTTCTCATGTAACGATTTTTTTATTTTATTGTAATTAAAAAACGAATGACTGTAGATACTTGAAAATTTCACTGAATGTTTATATTAGCATTTTCTATACACCATACAATTTTGAAAATATTTTGACTCTATTTGAGCTGTTTACGGACATTGTCAGTTTTCAATTTTTTTAGTTTTTTTTTCTATAAATATCAATAAATTTTTATTTGTTGGGTAAAAAAGCGTGAAAATTTAATATTAGACTCCTGATATATCGTTTTAATAGCAGTTGAAAAATATTAAAAATACATTTGCACAATTTTTTTTTATAAGCATTTAAAGTTCAAATTTTGACAACATTTATCAAATTTATAATTTATTAATTATTTTGTGGTTAAAAATTTATAAAATGTTTAACTTTTATGGCTAAGGATTGAAAATTTAAAACAAGGCTCCACGTTAATAGGTTATATATAAATTACTTTATTCACAATAATATCATCAAATATACTTGGTAATATCATAGGGTGACTGACCGTTTTCGCTCAGAATCGTTTTTCTTATACAATGATATTATATCATTGAATTCAAATTTAACACCATCCATTACAGTGACCCACTTGTAACCTACCGTACAGCAGAGCGACATCCACTTATCCACCTTTTTAGTTTATACAGTGGATTATACATTTTATGGTTTTCAAAATTGAATTATATAACTAAGAAGTGGAGCCAATGTATTGACACTTTTTCAGATGTTGACGTTCTTGAAGATAATCCTGCCGGCTCTGATTAAGCTATACAATATTGGAGTAAATTATGAAACTTAAAGGTGAGAATATTATTGAAAGATTTTTATTTTAAAGCCATTTTATTTTGCCATTAATTAACATACCCACATGTTCACGGGACACATTGTATAGTGTCTAATTGTATGAGTAGACAAATATTTGTATATCGAAAGGGCCCAGCCTGTTTAGTCAATGTAAATTAATAAATAAATAATTATATGTTACAATCTTAAAATATCCATAACTTGTTTTAAAAATAAAATACAAATATAATAAGTGCTTCCCCATAGGGTTCCTTAAAAAATATTTTTGCCTATAAGTTTGATATTAATATTATGTCATATATTATGACTCTAATAAATTAAGACTAACAGTACAAAACTGGATCTAATGCACTCACATTTGCATGTTGCTCGTTGTTCAAAGAGAGAAGATAAATGGTGCACGCTGACATATTTTTAACAAAGTTTTAATTTTTAGGTAATACAATTTTGCTGAGCAAGAATCAAATGTTATCAAATAACACAGAGGGCCTGAACATAATATTTAAATTGCGAAGAAACACATAGCTCGTTTGGACTTTGAAGTCTAAGGATACTAGTATCTTTTCTGAAGGGAAGTGAATCTAGTTTGATGACAGGTAAAAATTTAAAATTGCGTTATTTTGAAATGCGTTGGTAAAAACCAAAAGATAATTAAGGAAAAATGGTTATTTTAACACAACACCAATTTTTGACAATAATTGAATTTGTTTTATTAGTGTAACTAAGTTAACTAACTTCTAGTTTTCTTTATTTACTGAAATTTTAATAAATCCCATACCCAATTGATAAAAACAATGATAATATACTGTTATCGACTACATCTGTTTTTAGAAATGAAATGTTAGTTTAGAACTCGTCACTATTGATCTGATTGTTATGACAGTTGGATCCGTATTTTGGGATATTCCGTGTCTTAATTAAAAAATACTCTACTCAAAAATGTATTTATTTATTTTCCAAATACCTACTAAGAACATTATTGTATCCTATATTTTATTATTATAATGTTTTTAGAGTTTACACACATTTTTTGCCAGTGTCTTATTCTAAACAATTGAATCAAAAGCCACCTCTAGCTGTTATCACACATATCATTTGTGAAATGTAACTATTGTACAATATTTTTTGACAAATGCTTCACCTGTCAGAATGGTTGGCATAAGCTGTGAAAAGATATATAATGAAAATGTTGCTGTTAGGCTGTTTATCAGGATGTCCTACATTACGTACATTTATTGATCATTGTAATCAATTATCAATTATCAGTTATCAAATTTAATTAAATATGTAAATTATAGGTTTACTGGTCGTCAAACCCTTTCCCATTCATGGAACTTACTTCTCAACAAGGAAAGACAAACTTCTTTGACAGAAGAGTAAGCGAACACCAATTACCACTCTGAATCATGTTTGTGAATACAATTTTTTGTCAATGACTTATTTATAATCATAAGAAAACTTTATTTTATTAAAAAAAATTTTTAAATCTTTATTTATTATACTATCATAGTGTTTGACATATTTATAGTTAAATTGTAATTTAAAATTTAGAACTCTATGACTTATGTGTTGTAATTTATTGCTATACTTGTAGCAGATTTTTGTACATACAAATTAAGAAATTCTTACCAAGTAAGAAAAAATGAATTATAATATAATATAAGATATAACCATAGGTATATAAAACAATTCATAAATGTTGTTTTTTGTGTCTATGGAGTTTTGTTAACTTCAAACTAAATCTTATAACTAATGTTTACTTCAACTTTTTTATTTACATTTTATTATGAGTAGAGTGCAGATTTGACTGCCTTTTCATATTTTTTCTGCTTGATGGTATGATATTCTAGTTCAGCACAGGATTTGTTTCATGACCATAACAATTTAAACTATGAAACTTTTGGGCTACATATTTTACAAAAATGAACTCATTATTTCTTATTTTAACCACTTATTTTACGATTTTAATTGCACATTCCTATGATTTTGTTTCTTTGTTTTAGACATTTTTGAATTATTTGTTATTGCGATATTGACAAAAGAAACATACTTATAACTAGGGAGCGGATGTTTATGCTCCAAAAAATTAAAAAATATGCATGCAATTATGCTCTTTAAAGTTTAAAAATATGTTTAGAATTTATTAAAAATATGCATCAAAAAAATTTTTATTTACAACTTATTTTGTTTATTAACAATTAAAAATATATAGGTATAAAATAATTATTCTTAAAATTAAAACTTAAAAAAGAACTGTTGGTGAATTTTTTGTTAATCTGAAAATAATAAAGATGGGTAGATATTAGAATCTAAGTACTAACTAAGCATTAAATAATTTTAAAATATACCTAGTAATTGGGAATTGCACTGGATGATCAATGTTTTCTTTAAATTATCAAAAGTAAATTTTCTTCTGTTATCCGATAGCAACATTTTGAATTTTGAAAAACTGCGTTCTACATCGGTAGATGAGACAGGAGCATATTTGAAACATGGTAGGTCTGACGTAGTTAGTTCTTCTTCCAAGTCTTGAATAGTAACATGATTTTTTCCTGCCAAAATGTTTGAAATTGTATTCAATTTCTTCAGTCCATGATTTTTATCATAAACGCTATCAAGTTTGGTTTGTATAGATTTTCCTACATCCTACTCGCAACACGAGTACACAGCACAACGAATGGAAGAACACAACTTCAATTAACGAAATTGTTCGATACCGACTCCGGCGATAACGGTGTTTTATATTTATTTTTGTCGCGGGACAATGTGGATAAGGCGATAACTTATCGAAGAAATTCAAATAATCGCTATTCCCACCGCCGCCGGGAAGTTAGTTATTTGAACTATTAATTACGCATGTCGAGTCCGTTAATATATTACTATAATATTAGTATATCACGAAAAACCTCAAATATGCACTAAAAACATGATAAATTTAAAAATATGATCAATCAAATAAAAAACGAACAAATATGCGAAAATATGCAAAATCAAATTGGTAAATTTGAATTCTTAAGGTGATGAAACAAATTTATATCTTACTCCGCATTGATTTAAATGTTACTAAAAAATATGATAAATGCATAAGCATCCGCTCCCTACTTATAACATATGCTTCTTTATTTCTATATGATTTCTTTCAATTATTTCAGTTGTGGGATTTAAATTTTGAATATTTTTATTGTTGACTTATTTTGAGCTGTTTAGACTCAGTTTTCAACCTGTTTATGTTATTTTTCTATGAATGTCAATTAAATCTTATTTGTTGGGTATAAAAGATTGAAAATATAATACAAGGCTCTTAATATATTGTTACAATGAAAAATTTAAAATTTAAAAATGATTTTGTAGTTAAAAATGTTATGTTCAAATTGTATAGCTAAGGATTGAAAACTTACAACAAAGTTCCATGTAAGTAGGTTATTCCGTAACTAAAAAATCTCAAAAATATAAATCACGGTTATTTTTTTATAGTTATTTTATGTACAAATTTGGAGGAAAATACATATTAAATAACCAAGAATAACTATTTTATAATATTAATTCAACTTGCCAGCTTCCGTATTAATAACAAGTAATAACAATATAAATATTATATAAAATATCCACACTGACAAACCGCGGTCACCGCTCAGAATCGTTTTTCGTAGGTATACAATAATATCCGCGGCGACTCCAGGAAGGGGGGAGGGGGGGGCTAGGGTCAAACAAATTCAATATGTTTTCTTTCTGCTGTTGTTTTGTCAACATTGTCAGTTTTCAATTTTTTTAGTTTTTTTTTCTATAAATAACAATAAATTTTTATTTGTTGGGTAAAAAAGCGTGAAAATTTAATATAAGGCTCCTGATATATCGTTCTAATAGCAGTTGACAAATATTAAAAATACATATTATGCACAATTTCTTTTTATAAGCATTTAAAGTTCAAATTTCGACAACATTTATCAAATTTATAATTTATTAATTATTTTGTAGTTAAAAATGTATAAAATGTTTAACTTTTATGGCTAAGGATTGAAAATTTAAAACAAGGCTCCACGTAAATAGGTTATATATAAATTACTTAATTCACAATAATATCATCAAATATACTTATTTCATAGGCTCCTATCATAGGCTGACTGACCGTTTTCGCTCAGAAACGTTTTTCTTATACAATGATATTATATCATTGAATTCAAATTTAACACCATCCATTACAGTGACCCACTTGTAACCTACTGTACAGCAGAGCGACATCCACTTATCCACCTTTTATAGCTAAGGATTGCAAATTTAAAACAACGGTCCACGTAAATATAGGTAACTATATAAATTACTTTATTCACAATAATATCATCAAAATAATATTCTCAGTAATATCAATATATCATAGGCTTCTTACTATCCGTCTTCGCTCAAAATTGTTTTTCTCATTCAAAAATCTTCTCTACATCGCGGTCCCGTCGATTGCTCGGACCTACATTTATCAGTAATTGATATTATCGTCGTTTATCCGGTCGTTTACCAGCGGTACCTGCACTGTTTATTCGGTTTATTCTGTGGTACCTGTGCACGGTTTTATTTCACACACGTATTAATGATAATATTAGTTATAATAAGTTGACACATAAAAATATAAAATAGATTACCACACAATTAAGATGGCGTTAGCTTAAAAATTAGAGTGAATCGACCTATTATAAAACTTGATGGTAAGCGTATAAGAAGTAAGAACATTATCTGTGTTTTTTTACGATAATTCAGTTTTTAAGTTAGTTATGAGCATATTTAATTTACATTTATTAATACACGCTATAACTCACCTAAAAACTGAATTATCGTAAAAACACAGTTAATGTTCTTACCATCAAGTTTTACAATAGGTCGCGATTCACTCTAATTTTTAAGCCAACGGCATAAAACTTGAATTTCTGAGCGTAAATTTGGTATGTTACGCGTTTGTAAGACGGAGACAACATATGCGGATGTGGCGTCCTCTTAGCAAAAATAACAAATTAAACCGATAAAACCACCCATTAATACTTTTACAATAAAACCCTATGGGTTTTTAAATGGTGTTTTTCTGACCTAACCCAATAAGACCCAACCAGGTGTTGTGTTTTTGCCAACCAATGAACCTATTGGTACTAATTAAGTCGATAATATTTCTGAGTAGGTATTACAATAATCATTAGTATAAAATACTATAAATTATTAATCACAAGTTTAGGTTATAGGTTAACCAATTAGATATTAACTGTGAATAAAAGAGAGCAAAATTTTATTAGTTACACTTACACCTACGTGCGTTGTTTGTATCACTCATCTTTATTGTATTAATGTATTGACTAAATAAATTTAATAAATTAAGTATGAATACGTTTAAGCTTCCTAATATTTTATTTAACATAGTGATTTTTCATTTCATTTATGTATCAGAAACGACAAGATATGTAATAACGAACCCATGTAATATTTATGCAAGTAGATGTGTTAACCATTTTTACGAGTCGACTGAAACTAATGTGTCGTTTTTTGCACAACATAATTTTACAATTGAGAACGAATGGAAATCTATCGGAAAAATTTTTTACTGTAAAAATGGCACTTGTCATGCAGACTACACTGTCAAGATTGAAAAAAGTACACAGATTGAGTATGGCAATGAAAAATCTTCAACGAGATCGTCCACAGTGGGCAATAGTCGATCTATTTCAGGTACAATAACTGCAGGTGTTAGTGCTGGTTTTTCGGCCATGGGCGTACAAATTGGCGGATCGATTGAAACTTCTGTACAAAGTGGTAGTGCACGATCATTTGCTGTTACTCATCAGAAAGGTAATGCTGTATCGTATTCAACAAGTACAGCAAATACTTTTAGCGTAGAAGAAAAAATAACATGTGATGGGGTTCAAAATGAAAAAATATTTATAGAGGCGCGAACAAACATGACACGAATGACGGGCAACTTTTGCGAATATGTTGATAGTTTTTTAAATTTCAATAACCATGATGTGCACATATTCAACTGTACTTGGGTTAATTTAAGAATGTATCCAGTACGTAATCGAAATATAGTCACCGACTTGCAATGTAATCGTGAAATTATGAATTTTTAAATTTATATTAAAAACAATTATAGAATTATTAGAATAACTATTGTAGTAAACAATTAGTAGTAGGTAGGTATTGTTGAATAACAAAAAAAACATTTATTAAATTACATATGTAGTTTTTATTTTGTCAGCGTAAAAACAACTCATTATATCGATAACACCGCGTACATGGTACGCTTGTATTATCAAAGACATGTAAAGAATAAAGTTAAGGTTTTAAAAATAAAATGTATATTTCTCATTGGCATATGACGTCGGCGTCCTTCCTTCTTGCACTTGTACTTCGATAGAAAATCTTCTCATGACAATGGCGTGTGCCGTGTAGTGGTAATGTACTCGTAATGAAATCATAGTTATCATAATTCTGGTTTTTTAATAATACTGACATGGAACAGAACTACAAATATTTCACGATTTAATTTATTTTAATGTTTTGGTAAAAAAGTTAAATAATATATTTTTTTATTTAATTATTTTCAAAAAAAATCGAAGATAGCCATTTTGTAGAGTTAATTTTTTTGAAAATACTGACGTTTCAACTTTTTAATTTCATTAATCCCCCGATTATTAATATTTTTTCTAGTTTTTCTAAAAAAACTGCGAATTATTTAATACGATAGTGGAATCAAACATGTGGCCAGCGTACGGCCGGCGAAATCGCAATAAACATATTTTATATCTTCAAAATTGTTGAAATTTTAAATAAAAATAACTTATTATTAGTGTACAAAAAATCAATGTAGAAATTCTCTAGACTAAACCGGTGTATATGTACATCTTTGTAATACTTGGTATTAAATATTATTATATTATTAATAGTAATAATCAATAGAAAAAATTAATTATTTTTGATTTTGTAAAAAAAAAGTTGTTTTGTGAGTTTTGTCCGTGAACGTATAATTGTACAAATTTGCTGTACGCCTATACAAGATGAAGACAATAAAATGCCTGTTCACGTTTTAGGTACGTCCTTTCAAATCGTGGTCATAATATCAAGGCAGCGTTCCCGATGTTTTACTAGACTAAACCAGTGTGAAAAATAATGCACCGGGATGTTTGGACAACTTTGTTTCCCTGTGCGGGATAATGTGGGATAATTTTAAACCGGTATAGTCTAGCGAATTTCCACTCACACTTCAGTAAAATTTAAATGCCCACCATATCGGTCAGAATTAGTACCTCCAATATATAACCGTTCTGAGTTATCACTAAAGATAGTAATAATTGTTATCAAATAAATAACAACATAAAATTATTGTTTTATTATTGAATATTGGCCGACTTTTGATTTTTGAATCATTCGATTAATTGAAATTTGAACAGAAATACGACTACGTTCGTACAGAGTTGTATTCATACGTTTTAGTTAAAAACTACCATACATAAGTGTATTCTTTTTAGTAAAACATACAAAGTATCGCCTCAGCACATTACCTTAATTTTCATATTTTGTAAGTATTATTTTATAGTTGTACTGATTATATTTCTTCTAAAAAATGAAAATAGAAGGAAATAATGGCTAAAGATCATCAAATTAAAAGATTATCCCAAATTCTATCTGGCATAGAATCTGCGGTAATCATTTCACAATTAGTGATTATAAACAAGGCTCAGTAAATTTGTAGATAGTATGCCAGTATGGCTAGAGTCTCTCTCAAAACATACTCCAAACCATTTGTCTGAGATAGAGAAGTAATTTAAACTATAAAAAATAAATTTTAATCATTTACAGCAACTCTGGTACTACTCTGAGCACGACTAGTAAATCATCTAAGAGGTAAAATCTTTTAATATAATTCAGGATAGCTATTTAGATATTTTTTACAATTTGAAATTTTCAGAAAATTATTTTTCTCCAATGATGAGTTAGCAGATAATGAACAGCGAATAAAGGATTTGGAGGCCTTACAGATGATGATTTTAATTCGCCCGGAAAAGTCTTCGATACCTAATAATGTCTAATTCACACACATTCGTGTAAGTATATTACTCGAGTTTCTGATTTTAAGAGGACGCTATACCTATGTGTGTTGTCTCCGTCTTACAAATGTACAACATAACAAAAACTGTTTTGTGCGCAAAAGAACCGAGAGGCGAAAAGGCTACAGTCATAACTAAGAAACGATATTTTCACCACATAAAAAGGAAAACTTTGGCTGTGCAACGTTGTTTTTATTATAATGATATCACTTATATGAAAAAAGTTCTTACTGTTTCAAAAACCATTATTGTTTGTGTTTGCCTAACTTAAAAAACTTTTTTCATATAAATGACATCAAAAAAATAAAAACAATATTAAATAACCATAGTTCTCCTTTTTATGTGGTGAAATTCTCATTTCTTAATTATGATTGTAGCCTTCTCGGTTCTTTCCCGCGCAAAACAGTTTTTGCTTTATTGTACATTTGTAAGACGGAGACAACGCATGTGGGTATAGCGTCATCTTAAATGTTTGCCAAAACCAAAAGTTACTTAGTGGTTTGTAGTTTTTAGTTAATACAGTGGATTATACTTATTATAGTTTTCAAAACTGAAAGATATGGTGTACCAATTACAAATAACTAGGAAGTTGACTTTCGTGAAGATAATTCTACAGTCTCAGATGAAGCCATACAATATTGGAGCGAATTATGAAACTTAAAGGTGAGAATATTGTTGTTAAGTTTTTATTTTAAAGCTATTTTTCTGTGCTATTAACTAACATACTCATCTCTTCACGTGACACTTTGTATAATATCTAATTATATGCATGGAGATATATTGGTTAATTGAAAGAGCTCAGCCCGTTTAGTCAAAGAAACGAAAAAATAAATAATTATATATTACAATCTTTAAATATCCATAACTTGTTTTAAAAATAAAATACAAATAAATGTTTAGTGCTTCTCTATAAGGTTCCTTAAAAAATATTTTTGCTTTTAAGTTTGATTATAATATTATGTCATATATCTCTAATATTAAGGCTAACAGCACAAAATTGGATCTACTGTACTCACATTTGCATGTTGCTCGTTATTCAAAGAGAGAAAACCAATACACAAACAATTCACCTGTCAGAATGGTTGGCATGAGCTGTGAAAAGATATACATATATTGAAAATGTTGATAGGCTGTTAAATGAATCGTTAAAAGAGTGTCCTAAATTACGTACATTTATTCATCATAGTAATATTAATTATCAAATTTAATTAAATATTTAAATTATAGGTTTATAGATCGTCAAATCCATTCCCATTCAAGGAACTTACTTCTCAACAAGGAAAGACATACTTCTTTTAAAGAAGATTAAGCGATCACCAATTACCGTCAGTTGCACTCTGAATCTTGTTTGTGAATAAAATTATTTGTCAATGACTTATTTATAATTTTAAGCAAAATTTTATAATTAAAGAGAAAAGTATTTAAAATCTTTATTAATTATTCTATCATAGTTTTCATATTTGCCGTATTTATATTTCAATTTTATTTTTAAATTTAGAAATATATGACTTATTTGTTGTAATTTATTGCTATATTTGCAGCAGTTTTTTGTACATACTAATTAAGAAATTCTTACTAAGTAAGCAGTAATAAATTATAATATAATATAAGATGTAACTGTAGGTATATAAAATAATTTAAAAAGTTTGTTTTTTATATCTATGGATATAACAGAATATTAAACTAAATCTTATGATTAATGTTTACTTAAACTTTTTAACTTAAGTTTTACCATTTTTATTTACATTTTATTATGAGTAGAGTGCAGATTTGAGTGCGTTTTCATATTTTTTCTGCTTGATGGTATGATATTCTAAGTGAGCACAGGTTTTTTTTTCATGACCATAATGATTTAAACTATAAAACGTTTGGGCTACATATTTCAAAAATTAACTCATTATTTCTTATTTTAACCACTTATTTTACGATTTTAATTGCATATTCCTATGATTTTTTTTCTTTGTTTTAGATACTTGAATTAATTACTATAGCGATATTGACAAAAGAAACATACTTATAACATATGCTTCTTTATTTCTATATGCTTTCTTGCAATTATTTCAGTTGTGGCATTTTAATTTTGAATATGTTTATTGTTGACTTGTTTTGAACTGTTTACGATTATACTCAGTTTTCAAGTTTCTTAGGTTTTTTCTATGAATGTCAATAAAATGTTATTTGTTGGGTAAAAAAGCTTAAAAATTTAATACAAGAGTCTTTACATATTATTACAATGACATTTGAAAAATATTAAAAATCCTGTCACCGTTTTTTTTTATAAGCATTTAATTTAAGTTCAATTTTTAACAAAATTTATGAAATTTAAGATTTAAAAATGACTGTAGGCAAATAAAATCAATATGTTGTCTTTCTGATGTTTTAAACATAACAACCCTGCTCTCTAGTCTCTTGCCAATTGATTTGTATAGCAAATCATTTGTGTATAAACAATTATTATTTTGAAGATTTTTGATCGCCGGCCTGCATGGTCAGAGAAACCGTGAAAACTTATCGCAAGTGAATAAAGTTTGGAAAAAACTAGCGCATACGACAATTGTAGCGTACAATAACCCGTACCATAGGCTTTCGTGTTTTGACGATTTTCTCAATTTTCACTCGGCTGCATATTTTTTTAGATCCAAAAGACCTAAGCAAGCTTGATGCAGGGAAAACGTGGCCGTGTATTGCAGCATACAATATTGCTTGTGTTGTATGATCAATGGTCAATTTTTCTGTAATACAATCGACTAGGTGGAACTGCTAAACGAGTCCCTGTCGAAGCTGAGAGCTCGAATCAGTCGAAATCTCACGCACACCATAACACATGTACACATCTCATACATCCACACTACACGGAAAAAACGCACACCATTATGGTTGTATAGCGTTAAATTGCTTTGTTGGTTGTACTAGACGGTTTCAAATATGAAATATTTCATAAGTTTCAAGCCCAGACCAGTAAATTAATCCGAGTGATTGCTTTATTGGCTGCAGCTTACTGTAATAAGTTATTTGCCAAACGCATACGTTCTTAATATCAGGGTTGGAACGTAAAAGCCCAACCCAAAAAAACCCAGGCTGTTTTCCTGGATTAAACCCACTCATTATTTTGAAAAAATCCTGCTTTTCCGGATAAAATAGATACTCACTCTTATTTTTTTTTAACTTGTGTTAATTTTCAGAAAACTTTACCTTATAGGTATTATTTATTTTTCCAATTTAAGTATTAAACTAATTTGAAAAAATTTAATAATTATATTTTTAATTAGGCAAACATAATTAAAAGTATAAAATGGAAATAATTACACACCAACGGTCAATATAGAAATGTAACAGTCTTATTTTTAATAAGGTATTAAATACGTAACTTTCCTGTAAATAATTAATGAATAATCCAAACAAAAATTAATAATTAACAAATACTTGGTATTAACCCATTAATACTTTAATACTTTTACAATAAAATCCGATGGGTGTTTACTGAAAAAAACCCGATAAGACCCGGGTTTTTGCCAACCATGGTTCATATTAATCATTACATAATTTGTATTCAAACGCGCATCGGCACTAATTAAGTCGATAACATTTCTGAATTCTGAGTATTACATAATAATATATATATATATATTATATAAGTATATTTATATTTTTATATCTATTAATAATATATATTAGTAAGCATTATTAATCACAAGTTTGGGTTATAGGTTAACCAAATAGATGTGAATTGTGAATAAAACAGTGCAAAATTGTATTTACCAGTTATAATAGGTACTAACCTACCTATGTGCGTTGTTTGACTTGTTTGTATCACTCAATCTTTATTGTCGTATTGACTTAATAAATTCAGTATGAATACGTTTAAGCTTTCTAATATTTTATTTAATATTGTGATTTTTTATTTCATTTATGTAGCAGGATCGACAAAAAGAACTGATTGTGAAAGGTACTTCGATAAACAATTGGCAGTACAAGAAAAGTGCGATATTTATAGAGAAAAATGTACTAACTTTTCAATGGGCGTGCGTATCGGAAAGTCGTTTTTTCAACAACATACTTTTACATTGGACACTGCATGGAATTCTGTCGGAAAAACTATTTATTGTAAAAATGGCACTTGTCATTCAGAATACACTATGAAGATTGATAAAAGTACACAGATTGAATATGGCATTGAAAAATCTTCAACGCAATCGTCCACAGTGGGCAATAGTGAATCTATTTCAAGTACAATAACTGCAGGTGTTAGTGCTGGTTTTTCAGCCATGGGCATAGAACATGGCGGATCGATTGAAACTTCTGTACAAAGTGGTAGTGAACGATCATTTGAAGTTACTAATGAGAATGGTTTTACTGTATCGTATTCAACAAGTACAGCAAATACTGTTGGTGTAGAAGAAAAACTAACATGTGATGGGGTTCAAAATGAAAAAATATTTATAGAGGCGCGAATAAACATGACACGAATGACGGGCAACGCTTGCGAATATATATGTAGTTTACCAGTGGGTGAACATAATGTACACATAGTAACTTGTAATTACGTTACTTTAAACATGTATCCAGTACATAATGAAAATATAGTCACCGAATTGCAATGTAATCGTGAAATTATAAATTAGTAAATTTATATTATATAAACTATTATAGAATTATTAGAACTATTGTAGTAATAACAATTAGTAGTAGGTATTATTGTTGAATAATAACAAAACGTTTATTAAATTATGTAGTTTTTATTTTTTTCAGAGTAAAAGTAACTCGTTATATCGATAGCACCGCGTTCAAGGTACGCTTACATTATCAAAGACATGTAAAGAATAAAGTCAAAGTTTTAAAAATAAAACGTATATTTCTCATTGGCATGACGTCGACGTCCTTCCTTTTCGCGCTTGTGCTTAGTAAATAATAATAATATATTTACAGATTGTCCCCCGCGAGGATTTACCCATTGCGATATCTCCTGAAATAATGTATATATCATGATTCTGGTTTTTATGATTTGCTAATTTGATAATTGTTTCATAATTGGTCGATTCCCTCTAATTTATAACTAATGATGCTAAATTATGCGATCTGCTGGTAGCAGTGGCGAGCTGAAAGTCTCATTTTTGAAGCAGTTGCGTCAACTTTTCAAAGGGGGTGATGCCACCGCGGCAGTCTGTGGCTCAGAATTACATGCTAAGGCTTGACCTCTTGGCTCTTTTGACCACATTTTATTTAAAATATCTTAACTTCGTTATGAGTTATAATGGGTGGTAGTGGTGGTGGTAATAAGTACTTAATTGTGAAAATGCGTCATTTAAAATTTAAGTTCAATCCGCCATTGGCTGATCGTAAATTGGCTATACAAGACGGAGACAATAAAATGCCCGTGTTACGTTTCACGCCCTCTTAAATCGTGGTCATGGCGGCAGCGTTCCCGATGTTTTGGAATTGGGTAAAATTTAAATGCCCGCCACATCGGTCAAAAGTACTATCAATGGATAATCGTTCTGACTTATCACTAAGATAGTAATAATTGTTATCAAATAAATAACAACATAATAATATTATTTTATTGTTAGCCGACTTTTGAATCATTCGATAATTTGAAATTTGAACAGAAGTCGGAAATACAGACTACATACGTACAGAGTTGTATTCATACGTTTTAGTAAAAAATTTCCATGCATAAGTGTATTCTTTTTAGTAAAACATCCAAAGTATCGTCTCGACGCATTACCTTAATTTTCATTTGTAAGTATTATTTTCTAGTTGTACTCAGTGGCGTCATTAGGGTGGCAAGGTGGGCATTTGCCCCTGCCTGATTTTAAAAGCGGCCCGATCCGGAGAAAACAAAAAGATAATTTAGGAAAAATGGTTATTTTAACGCAACACCAATTTTTGACAATAATTGATTTTGTTTTATTGGTGTAACTAAAAAAAATAATTGTAGATACATGATTTGTTCACCGAATGTTCCTATTAGCATTTCTTATAAACCATACAATTTTTAAAATAATTTTACTCTTTTTGAGCTAATAATGGGGATAAGACATTTTAATTTTTTTCGAATAGTTTTGTTTTTAAAATTATTGTCAATAAAAAGTTCTTTGCTATGTCAAAAAGTTTGAAAATGTAATACCTAAAAGGATCCTTATAGTTACTATAATATCTGTTCAAAAATATTAAAGACACATGACCACTTTTTGTCATAAAGTTCACATTTTGACAAAATTCAACAACAATTTGCTAATTATTTTGTAGTTAAAAATGTATAAAATGTTCAATAGTCAAGGGTTAACAAATTTTTAGACTTTTAATAAGTATTTCATATTGTACGTACTTGAATCTTTTAAAGTATATCAAATGAAATGTTTTTGGTGAAAATTAATTCAATCTACTATTTTACTAAATGTAGAGAAAATTACTTTAACAGCATTACCATAAAGTATAGGTACTCATATTGCAATATAGTCTTTGGCTCTTCGCTCAGTATCGTTTTTTCATATAAAATGATTTTATATCATTAAATTAATTTTAACACAATATCCATAATACTGACCCACCAGCCACCACCCATACATGAGCCACCTAACCCATACATGAGCCGTGAAAAGATGGCCATATATATTGATTTTGTTGCTGATTTAATTGACTGTTAAAAGAATCTGGATGTCCTACAGTATGTACATTTATTGATCATAGTAATATTAATTATCAAATTTAATTAAATATGTAAATTATAGGTTTACTGGTCGTCAAACCCATTCCCATTGATGAAACTTACTTCTCAACAAGGAAAGACAAACTTCTTTGACTGATGCTAGATGTTTTATGGGATCTAAATAATGATAAAGAATATACATTCAGAAATGTATAACTTATTAATTGATACATATATTCATGACCCAAAGTAAAAGTATATTTATACATTTTTTGTTAATTTTTATTATTATTATACATAAATGACTAATTTTTCTTATTTATTTATATATATATAATAGACTTAATTAATGCTACTGAAACCTTGACATGTGTAAAAAAAATGGTAGATTGGGCTCTTAAATGGATTATTGATGGTTTTGGCGAAATGTTAGTGGCATTTAAGTTGGTATTATCGCGTACAAATAGATTAACATATGATAATTTATAACGTATAACATTTTGTATTGTAAAGTTCTATGTTTGACATCAACCGCTGGACTTGGAATAAGTATACTTAATAATACAAAATGTTTATATTTTAAACAATAAAACAAAAAATAATTCTAAAAAACCACACATTGTAAAACCTACAGTAGATATATTATTAATTGCTATTTACTCCAAATCTAAAATAGTAAAAAAAAAAAATTATTTAATTTTCAGCCAAATCATGTTATTTTAACATTTAAGAAATAAACTCCTCTATTTTATTATGCTGGTAAACATTGAATCAAGAACAATTTTAACATATAAATCTTTTCTCTTTATATATTAATATAAATAATAATTATATATAAATATAGATACAGAATTATTTCAAATATTTTAAAATGTAATACAAGATTTTTGTAAGGATTTCTACCTTTATCTAAATAAAAATATTTATAAGAAAGTCAAATTAAATTTTTATGAGCGTTTGAAATTCAAATGTTTACTTTTATTTATTTCATTTGTTGGGTAAAAAAGCTTGAAAATTAAATGCAAGGCTTCTGATATATTGTTACAATATCAGTTGAAAAATATTAAAAATACATATGCACAATTTTGTTTTATAAGCATTTAAAGTTTGAATTTTGACAAATTTTATCAAATTTAAAATTTAATAATTATTTTGTAGTTAAAAATGTATAAAATGTTCAACTTTTATATCTAAGGCTTGAAAATTTAAAACAGGTGCCACGTAAATAGGTTTTTACTTATAATGTATAAATTACTTAATATCCTAGGCTGACTGACCGTCTTCGCACAGAATTGTTTTTCTTATGCAATGATAATATATCATTGGATTCAAATTTAACACAATCTATTACAGTGGTCAGTGACCCACTTGTACCCTACTTTACAGCAGACTAGCAGACCGACACCCTCTTGCCCACCTTTTTTTTTATAAGCATTAAAACTTCAAATATTGACAAAATACTTAAAAATCACGAAAACGAGCAAATTATTTTGAGTTAGAATTTAATAAAAGTTGTTCTCTTTAAATCTAAAATTTGAAAATGTAATACAAGATTCCTCTTAAGTTTGTGTACCTTTATCAAAAAAAAAAAAATATGTTTATTTTATAATAATGTAAATTTCAAGTATCTACGATTATTATTTTTAGAAATGCAACAAAATAAGAAAAACATTGTATGAGAAATTGAGGGAATATCCAATGTTGTAAATATTGAGAAAAACTTTAATGAATTCTCAACTCAGAATAATTTGCTAATTTTCGTGATTTTTCCGTATTTTGTCAAGATTTGAACTTTAAATGCCATTGTAACAATATAGTAGGAGCCTTATATTAAATTTTCAAGCTTTATTACCCAACAAATAAAGTTTTATTGACATTCATAACTATTAACCAAGAATAACTATTTTGTTGTAATTTAAAAATATTTTTCGTGGTACTTGAAATTTCTCGTATATTATTATATACAAATATTGAAATATGATAATAATATATTATATAACATGCAATTAATATAAATTCAACTGCTACTGCTACCATATTAATAATAATGTCCTAAGCTCAGTAACTCGACAAATCGTCTCCGCTCAGAATCGTTTTTCGTTTACAAATTACAATGATATAATATCATTGAATTCAAATTTAACATCATCCATTACAGTGACCCACTGTTAACCTACTGTACAGCTAGTGGCTTAATTTGGTCATGTTTGTTTGTAAAATTGAAACATTTACCTACCCCCCAAACAACCCACAAAAATTTGGTTTACCTATATCATAAAAACATTTTTCAGTCCAACCATTGTGATCTGTATAATGTATAATGTAAGTAGGGTACTTACATGTATATAAATGCAAGCATATATGAAAATAAATAATTTCATAGTATTTATATAGTTTTAAATGTACTTTTTTGAGTAGATTCGTGGAATAATCTGTGTAGACGTAAAATACTCAAAATTGCAATCTTCAACCTTAGAACTAAGTCTGACCAATAAATTATAATTGTATATCATTGTGCTCAACTCGTTAAAATATAGCTACCTGTTACCTATAGTCAAGGCTGGGCATTAACGAGTTAAAAGTTAATTAACTCATTACTTTTTTTTTTCAAATTAACTTTTAACCTAACAATATAAAAATTAAGGAAAAACGGGAATTTTACGCATAATCGGTTTTCGACAAAATCAATTTTAGTGTAACTCTAATACAAATTAACGTAAAAACATGAAATGGTTGAACATTTTTACTGGTTGTGTATATTAGAATTTTCTATTCGCGATAAAATTTTCATATTATTTTGATTTGTTTTAAACTTTTAATGGACATTTTCATTTTCCAATTTTCTTATTTTTTTTTTTTCTATGAATGCCAATAAAATGATATAATTTGTTGGGTAAAATATCTTGAAAATGTAATACAATACTCTTAATAAATTGTTACAATGTTATTTGAAAAATATTAATAATCCATAGTCACCATTTCTTTTTATAAGCAGCATTAAAGTTATCATCTTGACAATTTACGTAAAAATCACGAAAATGTGTAAATTATTCATAAACAAATTTGATTTGTTTTGAACTGTTTACGGATATTTTCAGTTTCAAATTTTTTAGTTTTTTTATTCTATGAATGTCAATAAAAAAAAATTTATTGGGTAAAAAAGCTTGGAAATTTAATACAAGACTCCTAATATATTGTTTTAACAATATTTGAAAAATATTAAAAATCCATTGTCACAATTTTGTCACAAGTCCAATTCTTAATACAATACGGAAAAATCACGAAAACGAGCAAATTATTTTGAGTGAGAAATTCATAAAAATTTTCTTTTTTAAATATAAGACTTGAAAATGTAATACAAGATTTTTCTTAAGTTTGTCTACCTTATCAAAAAAAAATGTCCATAAGCAAATCAAATTAAATTTTTTATGACATTTTGAAGTTCATATTTTTGCAAGATTAGATATTAATATATTATATTTACTTGATTTCTCATGTAGCGATTTTCTTATTTTGTTGAAATTCAAAAACGAATAACCGTAGACACTTGAGATTTATATTATATATTCATATGTTTATTTTATCAATTCCTATACTCGATAAAATTTTCAAAATATTTTGACTTGTTTTGAGCTGTTCACTGTCAATTTCAAATTTCAATTTTTTTTTCTATAAATATCAATAAAATTTTATTTGTTTGGCCAAAAAGCGTGAAGATTTAATACAATAAGGTTCCGGATATATTTCTTTAATAATAGTCGAAAAATATTAAAAATACCTATGCACAATTCTTTTTTATAAGCATTTAAAGTTTGAATTTTGACAAATTTTAAATTTTAAAATTATTGCGTATTTCAAAATTTTTAAAATGTTCAACTTTTATAGCTAAGGATTGAAAACTTACAACAATATCAACGTAAGTATCTTATTCTGTAACCAAAAAAATCTCAAAAATATAAAAATACAGTTTTTTTTATAGTTGTTTTATGTTTAAATTTGGAGGAAATGACATATCAAATAACCCAGAATAACGATTTCAGTTATTTTGTTGTAATTTTATAATATTCGGCTACCGTATTAATAATAAGTAATAACATTATTATAAATATAATATAAAATATCCAAAGTGACTCACCGTCTCCGCTCAGAATCGTTTTTCTTATGCAATGATATTATAGCATTGAATTCAAATTTGATACAATCCATTACAGTGACCAACTTGCAGTGTTCGGACTTATCTAGATAATTATTTGTTCATCTTATATCTTATTTAAATAAATAGTTACAAGGTATCTAAACGTTCGTCTTAGATCATTTTTTTAATAATCTAAATAAATTCATCTAGATACATTTTTTATTGATAAAAATCGCGAAATTGTACAAACGCATTTTTAAAAATGTATACAGATTCTCAAACAAAGTTTATGGTTTATAAATAGTGTAATTATTTTTATTTATATCATTATTATTATGTTCCTAGTGCCCAACTAAAATATACCTAAATTTAAAACCATTTAAAAAATAATTGTATCTTTTTTTATCTAGATAAAAAAGTACTTCTCTAATCCGAACACTGCCAATTTGTAACCTACTGTACAGCCGAGCGACACCAACTTGCCCACCTTTTTTTTTGTGTCCGTCTAAAGTTTGGGACAGTAAAACTATTTCGATTTTCTTCAACAGGATATTGTTCGATGGGAAAGTGAATCTAGTTGGTGCATTTGGGGGGTTAAAATTTAAAATTCCCGATAGTTTTCAAAAGCGCGTAAAAAATAACGTAAAGTTGGTTTTTTTAAAATCGATTTTGGTTTTTTGGTGTAATTCTAAAACAAATGAACATAAACACATGTCAATTTTACTGGTTGTTTATACCAGCGTTTTTTATACACAGTTTGATTTGTTTTAAACTGTTTCCGGACATTTTCCGTTTAAATTTTTTTTAGTTTTTTTCCTGTGAATTTCAATAAAAATGTACCTATTTGTTGGGTAAAAGAGCTTAAAAATTTAATACAAGGCTCCAAATATTATATTGTTACAACGATATTTGACAAATATTAAAAATTCATAGCCACTATTTTTTTTATAAGCAACCGCGAGTTAAGAACGATGGTGAAACCAAAATTTGTGCAAATCATTATTTATTTCACTTCATTAAGTAGTAAGTATGTATATCTTAATTCGTAGCTTTTTTATCATAGAGTAATATTACTCCATGTTTTAGCTTTATGGAAATTTCGAATTCTGAGTTTTTTACGCATTCGCAAAACAGGCTAAAATAAACTTCAACACGCCCCTCATGAATTTCAAAATTTTTTTTCAAAAAAGACGTGGTTTTCAACGCTGTTTCGAAAATGTCTGTTTTTTGTATATTCGCAGTTTAGCTCCCACTCGATTTTTCCGATTTTTTTTTTTTGAAATATGTATTTCAACAAGTAAAGAACGATGGTGAAACCTAAATTTGCTCAAATCAGTATTTGTTCTGCTTCATTGAGTAGTAGGTATATCTTAATTCGTAGCTTCTAGCTCATAGAGTAATATTACTCTATGTTCTAGGTTCTAGCTTTAACCCCCCCCCCTTCCCCACACCAATCTTTAACGCTATTTGGGCCTACGATTATGGTAAACGATTTACACGGAATATGGCGCCGAGTACGCACTTAAGGTGGTTCATTTGAACCACATAAAATGGGTGGTTGAGTAAAAAGTTATTCAGGAAATTTATACTATTGTCTATTACTAAAATAAGTAGGTAGTAGGTACTTACACACGTACCAGTTACGTATTATATTATTTATTACCTATAGGCCTTTAAGTTGAATTAATATTGTAATATTAATTTCTATGGTGATGAAAAAAAGCGCTAGCTGAAATTAAAATCATGTCTTTAGCGGTTTTTCGTAATCTGTCGTTGGGTTTTCCCGTAGCATTAAATTACTATTTAGTAAATCGAAAAATTACCTGTTTAAAGCACCATCTTGATCCAATTTGCTAAAATTTTAAGAAACTACATGTTAAAATCAAAGCACTCCTTCCGGTAGAAATTTTGTATCCAGGAAAAAAAAAAAATAAATAAATACTATTGTAAAACCACAAGCTTCTAAAATAATTTTGTTGTTAAAAATGTATACATATTAAAAATAACAATATAAATGTAATATAAAATATCTTAGGCTGCCAAACCGTCTCTGCTCAGATACGTTTTTTGCACACATGATAAATATAATTGAATTCAAATTTACAGTCACCTACTGTTCAGCAGAGCGACTTCCACTTACCCTCTTTTTTTGTTTATTAAAAAAAAAATGTTGTTCCCCCCATTTAAAATTCCCAGGGCACGCCACTGTCGCCACTGGGTACATTTAGGTATTTCACAACGTTTTCCGCAGCGTTTTCCGTCAAATTAAAAATGCATTGGCTTATATCGGAGAAGCTATACACGACGGGCGTAATACGTCGGGTTTTCCGCCATGGCAGAAAACGCCGGTCGGCTTTCGTATTTCGCCCGTCGTGTATAGCTGCTCCGATATAATAATAAACCAATGCATTTTTTATTTGAGGCGAATACGCCGTCTATAGCCCCTGCCTTTCCCTACCTGCTACCTACAAACAATAATTGGCGATGGAAAGTGACAAGATGTTACGGGGCGCTGTGTATCATTTATATTTTAATTAATATTTAATATTTCAATTAATATAAAACAATATTTTAATTTGTGGTTCCCCGTTACAGACCCACCCACTGCCAGCCTGATAATTGATAAGCTTTCAATCGCCAATAGCCGACGACCGCAGATAATAATAATAATAACATCACGCTCTTTCGTTACGAAAATTTTTTTTCAGTCGCCGCGCCAGGCCCGCGATAAAAGCTATAGACTTGCTACACAATAGCTTCATAATGGGTTTTTTGGTGGCATATGTCGTGAGAACAATGTCGTTTCGTTGTATGACGTATGTGTACCCGATCGGTCGGAAAATACGTTATTAGCTATTACCAATAACGCCTACGATTATGGTAAACGATTTACACGGTATACGGTGACATAAGTATACTGTATAATAGGCCCTTGCCCCTTACGGTACTGCTTGCCGCTCGGCTGGTGCGTCCTTTCTTTCCAGTCTTCATATTGCCTATATCGAACTCCTAAAAATCGGTGTAAACAGAAAATATTACGTGTTGTTCAACGGCACAGAACCGAATTGGCTACACTGAATTCTAACTACGATTTCACTTGAATTTCCGTTGAAATTTCGAATCTTATCACTGTTCATAGTGCATTAGTGTTTACTGATAATTGTCAATCGACAATTTATCCGATGAAATGTTCAACTGTTCTTCAATCTATGGAATGTACCCCCTAAACCACGGTCTTGCCATTGTCATATTCTGCGGTCTAAGAATGTCTTAGAATATTCATAAGTCGTAAGCGGTAACTACTCATTGTCGCCAAGCTTTACTGCGGTCTGCGGCAAATTGTTGTTGGGTATGATATTGTATACTTTTATAATATTTTATTATGCATTTGTCTTAAACTAACACCGAACAACACTTAAAAACTCATTTTTATTTACTACAGATCACGAGCAAATGAACAATACCAATCGTCGTTAATTCGTAATTTTGTAATGGAGTCCTCGATACATAACACTAGTACGAGTAAGCACTAAAATTATTAATATTCATAAAAAATATATTGGTACCTACCTAGTTTGTTAATTGACAGTTGGAAAGTCACTAACCCTCTTTTACATTAATTTCATTGTACTAAAGTATATAACCCTAATGGGTCTTGTATTGCATTATAATATTCAAACTGTATAAGACAGTTTAGGTAGTAGTGATTATGTTTTATATCAACAGTTTTTTTGTTTAATTTTGTTAATTAATTATGATCAATGATCATTTATTCAATTTAAATAGTTCATATTCTAACTATAGGCCACATACTCGGAATTCTGTTTACCTTAGGTCACTATTTAAAATTTGGACCATCAAAAATCACTATAACAAAATTAGTTATTTTTAACTACTTGACGAGTGTACACAATATAACAATCAATATTCCTAAAAAATGTTAATGTAAAGAAATATGCTGCTAGCTATAAGAGTCAATTTTTTAATGTATTAAAGTACGTTTTCCTTGTACACGTCCAGAAATTGTTCGATGTCACGACACCGTCCTGTTTGACTCAGCAGGGAAACCATTCTTTTATTAATTTTATGTTATAGACAATTTAAACTATATACATGTCAGCAGGCACGGAATTATCCAAAAGATTTTAACAGGGGGTGCTCAAACAAAAAAAGGTGGAAAAGTGGGTATTACTTTGCTGTACAGTAGGTTACAATTGGATCACTGTAGTCTGTAATGGATGGTGTTAAATTTGAATTCAATGATATAATATCATTGTATAAGAAAAACGATTCTGAGTGAAGACAGTCATTCAGGCTATAATATTAATAAGTATATTTGATGATATTTTTGTGAATAAAATATTTATTACCTATTAACATGGAACTTAGTTTTTAAATTTTCAATCCTTAGCTAAACATTTTATACATTTTTAACTACAAAATAATTTTAAAATTTAAAATTTGATAATGTTGCCAAAATTCAAAACATTAAATGCTTATAACAAAATTGTGCCCATATGTATTTTAAACATTTTTCAACTGCTTAAGTAAAAATATAGCAGGAGCCTTGTATTACATTTTGACGCTTTTTGACCCAACAATTAAAATTTTATTGAGTTAGAAAAAAAAAAATTAAAACAATTTTGAATTTAAAATGTTTGTAAGCTACTCAAAACAGGTCAAAATATTTTGTACATTTTATCAAGTATGGGAATTGATAAATTGTTATATGGTGTAAATTTCAAGTATACAGTTATTCCTGTTTTAATTATTGAATTACAACAAAATAAAAAAATCGCTATACACGCCTATACATGAGAAACCGAAAGAATATCTAATGATGAAAAATTTAATTTGACTTTCCGGTAGATATTTTTTTTTGATAAAGGTAGACATACATATGAGGAATCTTGTATTAAATTTTTAATGTTAGATACTTAGATTTAAAAATAAACATTTTTTATGAATTTCTAACTCAAAATAATTCGCACATTTCGTGATTTTTACGTAGTTAGTCAAAATTTGAACTTAAATTGCTTATAAGAAAAAATTGTGACTATATTTTTAATATTTTTCAACTGCTATTGAAACAATATATAATAAATATTCAAGCTTTAAAATATTATTGACTATAGAAAAAAAACTAACAAAATTGGGAACTGAAAATGTTTGTAAACCATTCAAAACAAGTCAAATTATTGTGTATAGAAAATGCTAATATTGACATTCAGTGAAAATTTTATATATCTACGATTATTTGTTTTAGAGTTACACCAAAAACCAAAATTTTGGTTTTTCCTTAATTTTTATTTTGTTTTTTCCGGCACTTTTAAAACTATTGGAATTTTAAATTTTGGACTTCTGAATGAACCAACTAGATTCACTTTCCAATTGGTCGAGATACTGTTGAAGAAAATCGAAGCAGTTGTACTGCCCCAAATATGGTGATGACTGAAAAAAAAACATTCAAAATATTTATAAAAAACATATCATCCAAACATCGTTCCGCTCAGAATCTAAAATTAAAAATGGTTACACCTTTCTATTTTAGATTATATAGTTTTGTATGCAAATTTATTTTATTAGTGGCTTCGAGTGTCTTAGACGACAGGGGGGTGCCCGAGCACCCATAGCCCCCCTGAATTCGCACCTGCATGTCAGTATGTAATTAAACTTCTATTGTGTTCAGATTTGTTAAGTTTTTCTCCAATTTGATAAAAATGCAACAAATTCACTTTCATTTTTTGACATATTACATATGGTATTATCTACTATGTTACCTACAATTATTTTCAAATATTTACAGCAGAGATTCCCAAACTTTACATGGTTAGATTCATTTTGGGAAATGCTTAAATTATGGCGACCCACACATAACTAATGACCATTATTTGTTTGTTTCATTGTTGATCGCTATCTTTGTGATAACTTTTAGACTGACAGTGGCGCTGTGACAAGTCATTAGTATCCCTATAATTGTCGTGGATAATGATCAATGATAAAAACTAAATTCCAACATTAATGTATGTACAATATAGTAAACACTGTAATCACTTGAATTTATACTTAAGAGGACGCAACACCAGTATGTGTCTTACGAATGTACAACCTAACAAAAACTGTTTTGAGCGGGATAGAACCGTTAGGTTAGGTTAACCTAACCTGTAGTGATAGTTAAAACCAAATTTATATACAATATATTTGAGAACATCTTTAAAATCATTGATAATATCACTTATAAGAAAAAAAAAGTTTTTATTGTTTCAAAATCCTTTATTTTTGTGTTATTCAAACTTAAATAACTTTTTTGTAGTTCCGATATTAAAAAATAAAAACGATATTTCACAGTTTTCCTTTTTATGTGGTGGAAATTAGTTGTGGTTTCTTAGTTTTGACTGTAGCCTACTCAGTTGTTTTCCCTGTAAAATAGTTTTTGCTTTGTTTTACATTTGTAAGACGGAGACAGCACATGCGGGTGTAGCATCCTCTTTTCTTATATATAATAAATATGTTATTGTTATCTATTGTTAATATATTTTATATTATAAAAAAATATATAAATATTTCAAAACTTAATACAACCTATGAACAACACAGTTTGAGAACTTCTGGTCTACAGGTTAAGTTTATGCGGGGAATAGTTGTGTATAATATTATATTTTTTATATAAGTATTCAGAATACATAATTATTATATAGTCCCTATGTGGAATACATTAATTACACTTATCAAACATTAATGGTGTGTTTATATTTCATAAATAACAGTACTCAACATTTAAATTTAATTCTGTATTTAACATAGGAATTTCAAAAGTAATTTTAGAACATATATAATGGTAGTCTTTCTAGGGCCCTAGTAAATTTAAAACAAACATTTATCTTTGTTTGTGGTAAAAACTAAATATACCACTCATAATATCACTGGATTAGACACAAATAAAAACTTTTATCAATTTTTATTTTTAATCAACAACATATGCATATTAATAATCCTTATAATTTTTAGGTTCAGCTAAGTCTGTTGCATTAAGTTATGAAATGGATACTTCCAATGAAGAAATTGGTAAGTAATATTTTAAAACTGAGAATATAGGTAGGTAATAATTCTACCAAAACCTATTTTTAGTGCTTAGATTTTGAAGCAATAACAAGTTTCTTACCACTCAACTTGTATGTGTTTTTCATCCATATATACTATAGGTAATATGCTATTTTTCCAATAGGATTTTTATAGTACCTTTTAAATTTTGAACTTCTATTCATTTGTGACTTTTACCTAAATAATTAAAATATAAAAAAATAGGTATCCTACTTTTTATTAATTTATATTTCATATTTATTTAAAAATAAACATATTGATAATTATTTTTATTCATTCTGCACATCGACAACCATTTATAATAAATGGTGAGTTTGATATTAAAGAATTAATTTAGTTGGTGATATTTAAGTCAATTTCTTTTATACTTTTACTTATAACTTTTGATGTTCAGTATGTATATATATAATTTTAATATTTTAACTTTAAATAGGTTCATTAAATTCTAAAATCTAAAACAGTTAATAGTTGAATATAATATTTTAAATGATAATTGTTTGTTGTTTTTAGACCAACAAGTTTTACGAGATGCTGGGGAACAAACTATTAATGCAGAATGGTCAGCGACAGTATCTGCATTAAATTCATCAGACACAACTTCAAGTAATTCCTATAATAATATTGAGACATTAAAAGAGTGTTGTGCTAATCCTTCAGATACTCTTAAAGACAAAGAAGATTTTATGGTTATTGAATCTTCTTCTACTGTTGTAAATATATCAAAATTCAATGACACAAAATATTATTCAGAATGTAAAACCACAGCATTTCAAAAAAAACACAAACCACTTTCCCAAAACGTTAGTCGTTGTTTTGAGAATATTTTAGATGATGATAGTCAAATGGAGATAACTCAGAGTAGTATTTGTTTAAATCGTTTTCAAAAGCGTAAAAGATTGATACCACCAAATGATGAAGATTTTATTGAAATTAATAATTCCAATTACAGTGGATCAAATAGTATGGAAGTCAGCATGACAAAGTCTCCAAAATTCAGTTTTTCCAGGAAAAAAAAGGATCAATTTGAAATACCAGATTATAACTTGTCTGCCTCAGACAGTGATTCAATTGCTAATGAAACTAATATATCTAAAAGAAAAGAAAATGCATCAAATTGCTCTCTTGTTGTAAATGATAATTCCAACAATATGAAGAATGCATCAAAAACAGAAGTCTTTACCCACAAATTCAGCCTAAAAACAATTGGTGTAGCTGATTCTGTTTTTGAAAATATTATCAATAATTCAAGCATTATATCTGATATTACATTAAACAATAAGAAAACATCCTTGAATGAGACTGCATTATCAAATGTTAACAACACATCAGTTTTTAGTAAAATGGACTTGTCTAATTTAAATCATACCTATGATATACCTAATAATACTAATTCTACTTCAGTCAATGCTTCAATTGTTGGTGATGCTGATATACCTAAAGTAAAACAAAATGCTGTTTTTAAAAAACCATCAAACTTATCTATTCTTGTAAATGATAACTCTAACAATATCATGGATACATCCAAAACAGAAGTCTTAGCACAAAAATTCAGCAAAAAATCAATTTGTGTACCTGATTCTGCATTTGACAACATTATTGATGATTCAAGCATGACATCTAATATTGGATTAAATAACATGAAAACATCTTTGAATGAGACCTCAGTGTCAAATATTAATAACAGTAAAATGAACATGTCACATTTAAACTATACCTATGATATACCTACAAACATTAATACTCCTAAAATTGATGTTATTATTGCTGGTGAAGCTAATATACCTAAAGTAAAACAAAATACTGATTCAAAAAAACCTTCAAATTTGTCTATAGTTGTAAATGATAGTTCTAACAATATCATTGATGTATCCAAACCAGAAGTCTTAACACACAAGTTCAGCCGAAAAACAATTGATGTAGCTGATTCTGTATTTGACAATATTATTAATAATTCAAGCATTTTATCTGATATTACGTTAAATCATAATCATACATTCTCGAATGAGCCGCTAGTGTCAAATGTTAATAAGCCAGTGCTTAATAAAATTGATATGTCTAATTTAAACCATACATATGATATCCCTACAAATATTAATACTTCTACAATTGACGTTTCTATTGCTGGTGATGCTAATATACCTAAAGTAAAACAAAACACTGATTTAAAAATACCTTCAAATTTGTCTATAGTTGTAAATGATAGTTCTAACAATGTCATGGATGTATCCAAACCAGAAGTCTTAACACACAAGTTCAGCCGAAAAACAATTGATGTAACTCATTCTGTATTCGACAATATTATTAATGATTCAAGCATGACATCTGATATCACATTAAATAACAAGAAGGTATCTTTGACTGAGACGTCAGTATCAAATGATAATACTCCAGTTTTTGGTACAACAGACGTTTCTAATTCAAATTACACCTATGATATACCTATGAATAACAATACTACTCTTTTGGATGCTATTGTTGAACATGATAAAAATATGTCTGAAACTCCTGTTTCACTTCAAAACAACAGATCTAAAAGCTTTAATTTACGTCCACTAAAATTTAATTTTACTAATAAATTTGGTCGCCATAGTCTGAGCTTACAAGAACACAGTCCAAGCTTTGATGGAGTAAAGCAACACAACATTTCATTAAATACTGATTTTAGCAAAAACTCCGGAGAAGAATCTAATATTTTTCTTAAATCTGCTAATATTAGTAATTTGAACTTAAAGTCACATCCACACTTTTCTATTATTCGAGAAATACCACCACTTGATGATCCATTACTAACCAATACATTAAATCAAGAACAACTTCAATCAAAGCATTCAATTAGTTCTAATTCAAATAATGAAGATTTTTTACTGTCAAATACCACTACTAAATCATTAGAAAGTAATGAATTTCAAAAAAATCAATCAAAACATTCAATGAGTTCTACTTCAAGTAATGAAGGTTTAACTTTGTTAAATTCTACTACTGGATTATTGGGAAGCTGCAGTTCATCGAGAACTCAATCAAGGTTATTGACATCTAAACAATCAAATAGTTCTACTTCAAATAATGACACATTAAATTCAACTATGGAATCATTAGACAGATCACAGAATGATCAATCTAAGCATTTAATAAGCTCTACTTCAAATAATGAAGATTTAACATTAACAAATTCAACAACTGGATTTTCAGGAAAATGTAGTTCATCTAGAAATAAATCAACATCATCTGAACATTCAACAAGTGTTATTTCAAACCATGACAGTTTAACTTCATTAAATGCCACTACAGAAATATCATTAGGTGGTAGATCGTCAAGAAATCAATCTAAACATTCAACAAGTGTTATGTCCAAAAATGATAATTTAACATTGTTAAATACCACTATGGACTCATTAAAAAGTAATGAAACTCAGAAAACCCAATCAAAGCGTTCAATAAGTTCTGATTCATATAATGAAGGTTTAACATTAACAAATTCAACCACTGAATATTCAGAAAGATGTAGTTCGTCTACAAATAATTCATCATCATCAGAACATTCAACAAGTGTTATTTCAAACCATGACAGTTTAACTTCATTAAATACCACTACAGAAATATCATTAGGTGGTAGATCGTCGAGAAATCAATCTAAACATTCAACAAGTGTTATGTCCCAAAATGATAATTTAACATTGTTAAATACCACTATGGAATCATTAAAAAGTAATGAATCTCAGAAAACACAATCAAAGAGTTCAATAAGTCGTGATTCGTTTAATGAAAGTTTAAAATCATCAAATTCTACTACTGGATCTTCAGGAAGACGTAGTTCGTCTAGAAATAAATCATCATCAACATCATCTAAGCATTCAACAAGTGTTATTTCAAATAATGACGATGTAATGTCGTTAAATGACAGTAATGAAATATCAGTGAGTGGTAGATCATCAAGAAATCAATCTAAACATTTAACTAGTGTTATTTCCAACAATGATAATTTAACAATGTTGAATACCTCTATGGAATCATTAAAAAGTAATGAATCTCAGAAAACACAATCAAAACGGTCTATAAGTCCTATTTCGTATAATGAAAGTTTAAAATCAACAAATTCTACTACTGGATCTTCAGGAAGACGTAGTTCGTCTAGAAACAAATCATCATCAACATCATCTAAGCATTCAACAAGTACTATTTCAAAAAATGACAGTGTAACGTCTTTAAATGACAGTAAAGAAATATCAGTAGGTGGTAGATCGTTGAGAAATCGATCTAAACATTCAACAAGTGTTATTTCCAACAATGATAATCTAACATTGTTGAATACCTCTATGGAATCATTAAAAAGTCATGAATCTCAGAAAACACAATCTAAGCGTTCTATAAGTCCCACTTCATGTAATGAAAGTTTAAAATCAACAAATTCTTCTACTGGATCTTCAGGAAGACGTAGTTCGTCAAGAAATAAATCATCATCAACATCATCTAAGCATTCAACAAGTACTATTTCAAAAAATGACAGTGTAACGTCTTTAAATGACAGTAAAGAAATATCAGTAGGTGGTAGATCGTCGAGCAATCGATCTAAACATTCAACAAGTGTTGTTTCAAACAAAGATAATTTAACATTGTTGAATACCTCTATGGAATCATTAAAAAGTAATGAATCTCAGAAAACACAATCAAAGCGTTCAATAAGTCCTGATTCGTATAATGAAAGTTTAAAATCAACAAATTCTACTACTGGATTTTCAGGAAGACGTAGTTCGTCTAGAAATAAATCATCATTATTGACATCTAAACATTCAACAAGTGTTATTTCAAACAGTGACAGTGTAACATCGTTAAATGTTACTACAGAAATTTCAGTAGGTAGTAGGTCGTCAAAAAATCAATCTAAACATTTAACAAGTGTTATTTCTAACCATGACAGTTTACCATTGTTAAACGCTGCCTCTATGGGATTATTAGAAAGTAATGAATCTCCAAAAACTCAATCTACAAGTCCTACTTTAAATATTGAAAATTTAACAACTTTGAATACCACTACTGAATCATTAAAACAAAATGTAGTTTCAATAAATGGATCAATTTCAAAACATTCTTCATTGATTAACAGCGGAAAGATATCCGTTAATGCACTTGGAGATGTTATAAACAATGTTAGTAGAATGTCTACTCGATCATCAAAACGAAAAAGCAATTGTTTGGGTAATGTGGAACCTATAACTTCAATTATTATTGATGGATTATCTAATAGTGATGGTTTAACAATTAAAAATACTACTACTGGACCTTTAGAACAAAAGATATTGTCAATAAATCAATTAAATTCTTCACCAAATATTTCTACTAAAACGTCCACTAATGAATTGATACAAGAAGATGATACAAATAATATTAGTAAAATGTATGCTTCATCGTCCAAACAAAAAAACAAATCTTATGATGATATCGAACAATTAATGTCAAATATTACTGATGGCCCATTGGTAGAAAATAGACCGTCTAAAACTAGAGTACTAAGATCTTCTCTGCATATTAATAAAAATAAATCTTTACCAACTAAATCATTGACGTCAGAAAATGATGTAAATAATTTATCTATTGGTTCTACTAGAACTTCAAACCACATGGCTAATTTTAATAATGAAACTTTTGATAATAATTCTGATAATTCATTATTTTGGACAACATTACCTGATGAGTCCACAAACATATCAATCATCCAGAATGTAAATATGAATACATTTCAAACGCCTAAGAGAAATAAATTATCTATTGCAGAAAATATAGTTAATACAATTAAAATCATGTCAACAAATAAACAAAAATCTACTCATCCAGGCGCTTTTGAACTCGATGATCATAATGATGGACCATTGACAAGATCATTAGTAACACGTTCACGTTCATGTAATCGCAGTCCTTCAATTCTGACTGTAGTGTTTGGTGGACAAAAAACCTCAGAGTCAACTTCATCGCTCACACAATCTCCCTCAGAAATTATATTTGATCAATCACAAGTTGAAGAAAACGTAAAACAAAAGTTTAAGTCTCTGTATAAGAAAGAATCATGGATTACCAAACGACTTTACAAATTCTTAATTATTAAACTGCAACCAAATTATAATATATATGCGGTAAAGTATGCAGAAAAGTTTGTCAAATATTTAGCACAGTTATTAAAGCAAATGCTTAAAGATCAAGTAAATTTGCAGTTGTGTACAGATATGTTGAGATACCACATGGCGAGATATCACATCATCAAAGATACATTTGATTACTTAGGATTTTTGACTGATTACATTCCAATGGAATATTATAATAAGTTAGTTCCTGGGTGGAACTTTGAGACATCAGCAGTAAAATTTGATCCACAAAAATATTATATTCCTCTCATGGATGATGAAGAATTCTTAATTTATATTATGGAACACCTTAATGAAGCTTAATTTAGTATGCCTCTATTTACCGCCAATAAATATAAATTGATTTTATAGGTGTTTTTTATATATTTTATTATTATTATTAATATACTATATTATGAAGTAGATTAAAGAAGATATTTTATTTTATAGTTAATTATTTATTAAATTGTCAGTTAAATGTAATATGCTGAATTTAATTGAGATTTGTACATTTTTTTAAAATACATGTAATTTTTAATATTTTACAGTTGAACTTTTAATAATAAAACAGAAATTTTTGTGTAATTGTGTGAAATTGTTTTAAAATTAAAAATAGTATTCTTCTAAAGGTAGTCAGATTATAGACTTTTTGGTTAAGAACTAATCATTTTGTTTTTGCACAGTTAACACATTGACTGACATGCTTTGAGCTGAGAACATTTTGCATCATATGATATTATATTAGTTGCTTAAACGTATTAAAAATTAATCAAATATTGTTATATGTCAAGTAAAGTGGTATAGAAGACCATGTCACATGGCAGTCAATGTGTAAATGCCTATTTGTACTAACCTAACTTACTTTTAGATTCTAAACGTAGTAATTAATGTATTGATTTTACAATTATGTGTTGTTTTTTGTGTCTGAAGTCACTGCCTTTTTCTAGGAGAAAAAATGCTCTGATCATTAATTTTGGTGAAGTTTTTTTCATAGAAAATGTGATCTAGTTTGTACTCTAAGGAGGTCAATATTGAAAACTGTCAGTACTTTTTAAAATAATTGGGAAAAACAAAAATAAAGAATGGAAATTTATTAAAATTTTAAGAGGATGTGATACCCGCATATATTGTCTCCGTCTTACCAGTGCGTAACATAGCAAATTCTACGCTCAGCAGAACACATGTAGCTTTGTCAGTTTAAAAATTACAGTGAATTACCTCTTATAAAATCTAAAGGTAAGATTATTATCCAGGCAACCTCATGGGCTTTTTATTATATTTTAATTTTAAAGGGAGTTATGAGTATTTTAGAATTGTAACATCTTAAAGTACTCATAACTTGCTTAAAAATTAAAATATAATGAACAGCCCATGAGGTTGCCTAGATAATAATCTTACCATTAAATTTTAGAAGTGGTGGTCAATTTACTCTAATTTTTAATTTAACAGAGCTATACATGTTTTGCTGAGCATAAAATTTGCTATGTTATGCACTTGTAAGACGGAGACAACACATACGGGTGCGATGTCCTCTTAATATTATTTTTAAAATAATTATTAGGTAACCTTAATTACCAAAACATTTGACCGTCCATGCTTATATTTATTTTAGGGTTTCTTCTATTTAATGAAAATTTGTTCGTTTCTCAAAAATCTCAATAATTTACAAGGTTCCTCATTAGTTGAAATTATACCTATTTACAAATATTAAAGATATATTGGCACTTTTTTTTATAAGTGTTCAAAAAATGTCAATATCACAAAAATTTGTAAATTATTTTGTAGTTTAAAATGTTCATAGGTGAGGCTGGAAATTTTTTTAAAAGGTTCTTCATAAGAAGTTCATAGTTGTAAGCAAAACACCACTGTTAAATGTTTGATAATTGGTATGCAAATGCAATGTTTCTTGCATAAATAAAAACCTAATAACATAATATAAAATATCCTTGGCACCCAGTCTCCGCTCAGAACCATTTCTTTTATTCAATTGTTGTATCACTGTATTCAAATTTAAAATCTGTCTTTTGAATTGACTCAATCCACAACTATTGTGCAGAAAAATGATATCCACTAGCTACCTTTTTCAAACCATTTTGTTATGAGCTTATGAAACATTTAAAAGAGAAAAAAATCATTGACAGGGACTCTTACAAGGACATTGTCATTCTTGCAATACTTTATGAGATCGTAGCACGTATAGATAATATTATATGAACAACAATAAATCACATACACCTGCATTTCGGCATACTATGTTGTTACTTCGATGTGCGCAACGAATAAGGCAGTCTGGCAGTAACTCAATTTTACAATTTTTTTTTTTTATAACTAATTATGTTTACAGATGATTTTATTTTTTTATTTTGATTCATTTTTTTAAGTTTTCTGAGAGTTTTAGACATTGTATTTTAAACCATCTAAAATATGAGAAAATGAAGATTATAAAATATTGCATCTTGGTTTTTAAAGTATTAAATGTTTAACTATTTAAATATTATTTTGTTTCTGATAGGATATTTAAAAAAAAATCACATTTCATAATGTCTAACATATAATTGCATATTTACTATTTAGCCATGCATTTATGCCAGCTTGTATAAGAAAAACGATTCTGAGCGAAAACGGTCAGTCAGCCTATGATTTTACCAAGTATATTTGATGATATTATTGTGAATAAAGTAATTTATCTATAACCTATTTACGTGGAGCCTTGTTTTAAATTTTCAATCCTTAGCCATAAAAGTTAAACATTTTATATATTTTTAACTACAAAATAATTTATAAATTATAAATTTGATAAATGTTGTCAAAATTTGAACTTTAAATGCTTATAAAAAGAAATTGTGCATAATATGTATTTTTAATATTTTTCAACTGCAATTGTAACATTACATCGGGAGCCTTACATTAAATTTTCACGCTTTTTTACACAACAAATAAAATTTTATTGATATTTATAGAAAAAAAAACTAAAAAAATTGAAAACTGACAATGTCCGTAAACCGCTCAAAAAAAGTCAAAATATTTTCAAAATTTTATGGTGTATAGAAAATGCTAATATAAACATTCAGTGAAATTTTCAAGTATCTACAGTCATTCGTTTTTCCATTACAATAAAATAAGAAAATTGTTACATGAGAAATTAAGTGAATATCAAATGTTGTAAAAATATAAATTTCAGACGCTCATAAAAATTTAATTTAAGTTTCTTGTAGATATTTTTTTTTGATAAAGGTAGACAAACTTATGAGTAATCTTATATTACATTTTCAAATCTTAGATTTAAAAAGAAAAATTTTTATGAATTCTCAACTCAAAATAATTTGCTAATTTTCGTGATTTTTCAGTATTTTGTCAAAATTTGAACTTTAAATGCTTATAAATAAAAACTGTGACTAAGGATTTTTAATTTTTTTTATCTGCCTTTGAAACAATATAGTAGGAGCCTTATATTAAATTTTCAAGCTTTTTTACCCAACAAATAAAGTTTTATTGACATCCATAGAAAAAATACTAATAAATTTGGAAACTGAAAATGTTCCTAAACAGTTCAAAACAAATCAAAATATTTTTAAAATCTTATCGTGTATAGAAAATGCAATTATAAACAACCAGTGAAAATTTCATGTATATACGTTTATTTATTTTAGAGTTGCACCAAAAACCAAAATTGGTTTTCTCGAAAACAGATTTTGGGTAAAAATTCCCGTGTTTCCTGAATTTTTCTTTTGTTTTTCATGTCGCTTTTGAAAACTACTGGGAAATTTTGATCCCCAAAGTACCAACTAGATTCACTTTCCTATCAGAAAAGTTACTGTTGAAGAAAATCCAAGCACTTTTACTGTCATAAAAGGTGATTACACACAAAAATAAAAATTAAATTAAAATAAAAAAACACATTGTAAAATCAACATTCATCGCTTCGCTCAGAATCTAAAATATCAGTTTTCTTTAATATATTAAATTGTATGTATCTTCAAATAGATTCATCATATAATATGTGTTTATGGTATAAGACAGTTGTAGCATACCAATGGCACACGCATGTCAAAAGTTTTTCGTTGGCCAAATTTACCCATCACGTTAAAATAATTTTATTTCATTGTTTAAAAAAAAAAATTAATAAAATAATTAATTTCTAAAAATTATGTTGTCAGGTTTAATTTGAAATAAACTCAATATTTATAATAACTTCTATAATATGTGAATGTTTATCTTGCACTGAATTATTCCAAATCAAAATTGCTTGTGTTTCATTATAACATTTAAGACTATCAGAATACACTACTGATATTAGAATAATTTTGATTTCATTAAGACCTCCATCACAAAAAATTGTTTTTAGGTACCTATGAACATGTATCACTGGCACCTGAATTTTTTTAAACTAATTGCAAAATGTTGGCAATTGACCAGAAAACAGTTTTGCTACTCCTGGTATAGGATGCATCTGGATTTGACAATTTCAATTAAAAATTAATGAGTAATTGCCAAATCCTCTAAATAACACTGTGTATAATATATAATTTATAGTATGTATATTAACATAAAATTGTCAGAATACAGCTTTACAATTAAATTTCAATTATTCAAATAAAATCTGAATTTCATGGCGATAAAAAAAAATTAATATTTTTACATTTTAGTAAGAAAAAGAAACCAATCATTCTGATTTTTATTATAATTATAATTTTTATTCATAAAATACTACTTGAGTTGATTTTCACTATTTGGATTCGATTTTACTACTGAAATTAGTCTTATACATATGCTACATCGTTATTTTATGTATTAGTAACTAGTAACTACGATATGATTTGATTTAAAAATACTAGTATTCAAACACCTCTAGGTACAATATATACAAAAGAAAAATCATTAAAATAAAAAAATTGTAGTTTAAATTCAATCATGTAGTTTAATACGAATACATAATAATATAATTGGAAATTTAATAGTAATTACTAATTAAATCAATGAACACAATTATTTGAGTTGTTAAATTTAAAAATATTTATTCCAACTTAAGACTAAGGAAAATACTTTAACAAATAATCGGTCATTGTCGATATACATTCTGTACACAGACATTTAGCATGGTCTCAGCTCTGCTTGGGTAGATTGTCCATTCCCATTTGGTGTCTGGATGTTGGTATGTTTGGTGTTTCTTGAATTGTTTGATACATTGGATTTGATGTTTGGTTATGACTTCTATTATGTTGATTCCATGTTTCCTGTCCAATACCTCCTCTAACAATAACTTGTGACTGAGCTGCAAGATTAGGCGAATAGCGTTGGTGTTGCTGCGGATGTCTGGAAGCAGGTATAGCATAATTTTGGTGATACCTATGTTGCTGGAGAATCTGATTATCCATGGACGGTAAATAGTTAGACCTGGGGGGCAATGATGTTTCGACGTGATTAGGAGGAGCTGGTGCAACTTGATTCATCATATTTTGCGGAACCAATGGAATAGCTAGTCTAGCATTAACAGCTAATAAATGATCTCTGCGTCTAGTAAATGTAGCCAATTCTTTTTCTAAGTCTATGTTTTCATTTTTCAGCTGATACAAACATGATAGTAATGATGCTACGTCAAAATGTTGTGCTTGTTCCATTAACAATGAACCTCCTTGTTCCCATTGCCGTTCGAGTAGATCTTCTAAACTTTGGGAACTATTTCCAATCCCATTAGTAAACCATTCTGGACCAGAAGCATTTGACTGGGGAGCATCAGTAGGAGGCTTTTGAACATGTCGATATAACTGGGGACCCATTAACAACGGTGGTCGATTTGTTGGTATATTATTTTCATTGAACTGCTTGTGTGTCTTAATTTCTTCATTTAATGTATCAGTCATTTGTTGAGCCATAGTGGAATTTGGATTTAAGGCATTTCCCAACATATGCGGAGCATCAATACTGGATTCAAAATACTTTTGGTCGTTTGCATCTTTATTTTTAGCAGTGATTGAGTTGGATACATTCATCATGTTTGGGTCTTTAATCCATGTATTTGTCATGTTTATTGGAGGGATATTAGGATCCATACAAGATAAATTTGGTTCTTCAATAATTTTTAAACCATCAGACTGTAATCCATCATTGACCATACAAAATTCCATTGAATTATCAATATTTTCACACTTAATCTCTTTTTCAGATTCTGTATCGTTGGGATACTGTTTAATACTGCCCACTGACACACTTTCCATTTTACCTTTTAATTGACGAGTCGAAGCTTGAGAATGGTTTGGAGGAGTACTTTGTGGTTTGTCTTTGGATTCTTCATAAGTATTAAATGATGTCAATTTTTTTTTTGATTTGGCTTGACCGTCATTGTCAATGTTTTCATGAGTAAATTCATCTAATGATATTTCAGATGCATTCTGAGGTCGGTATGGAGCAATGTGCTTTATTTTTACATTGTTATTCTTCTTAAGTTTTGAATAATGATGTTTACAATATCCGACATACTGAACATTACGCCCGTGGTTTCCTGCTTCTTCGCACAACAATCCAACATTTTGTGCACAAGTTACATGGAATCCTAATTTACAACCTCCTTTTTTACAAGTCATGCAAGCTCCATAAACTGAGACCTTAGGTTCTCTATTCTTTTCTTCACAAATATAGCAAATCTTTTTAAACCTATCAGGAGGTATTTCGCTTAACTTTATTGGTTCCATTATGTGAACATCTATAAAAGTCACTTCAGGAATAAACAAAGCACATACAACATGAGCCCAATTCCCATTTTCTGTTGGCTTAAGCGCGCCATCTTTAGATGGACATAATTCACATATGACTTTAGCACTTGGATTTTTTTTAAGAGCCACACACTTATTACAGTACCACGATCCTTTTGGTACTACACGAATTCCATAGCAAGCTTTGTGTACAGCTACATTGCAATTTCGACCATCACAGTATACTAAAGGGTTATCGTCAAACGCTTTATCTTCACTACATACACTACAGTTACCCAACATTTCTTTCATTGCTTTACCTGAAAAAAATAAATTTTAGTTACATTTAATTGGGCACACTCAATAAAGTTGTTATTAAATATTTCAAAATATAAGATATATGAATAAATCATGGAACATGCGCAAATCCTACCTATCCAAATTTTGATCAAATAAACTCAGTTTATTTCGAAATAAAAATCTGGAATCGCATATTTAAATTGCAATTAAGTACTCGTACATATTTGATTATTACATTGAACTATGGTATTATATACTCCATAGTCCATATTATGACCATATTGTATTTAATATATATTATATTATTAATACTAAAATACTTAATAGCATTTACTTAACATCAGACCTGCCGAGTGCCGACTGTATATACTATGTTGTGTAAAATACATATATATATCTGTTATCACCAAATAATCAATAATATAATATTATATTCCACCAACTACGTAGGCTAGGCATAGTAATACAGCAACAATCAAACAACAAACAATACTTACGATTCATAAGATAAATTGCTGGTTATACGCCAGTTGTACATAATAACGTCGAAGGTCTGATATTCGTGGGCTACGAGCAAAATGAAAACGTCCTAGACTTAGAACCGTAGTCGATGAAACGAAACGAAAGAAAAGAAATTCAAATATTCGAAAAAATGAAGACGACGCACGAACGAATGGCCAACGAAACAAAAAGGGAAATATCGAGTAAATGTTAGTAAAACTGGTTATTATCAGCGGCGGCGGCTGCGGCGGCCGTCTACGGTGCGACAGTCGTCACCATAGAGCTGCTCGGTAGTTGACCTCAAGCACCGAAACACGGTTACGGACGGGTACAGACCTACGGACAGCGCATTCCGCGACTCCGCCCTGCCGATAGTGCTAGGCGATCGTACAACTGAGAGAGAAAGAACACGAAGTATAGTGAAGGAGCCCGCGCAAGGAACGGTATGCATTTCGCTACTTCGTTTCGTTTCTCGCTCACTCTATACGATACCCCCCTGGTTTCTCTCTCAAAGTGCTCTCTCTCCGGGCCATTTGTGCTTATCGTACCGATGCAACGAACATGAAATTATTTTGAGGTTATAGAGGACGTCTTAACACAAACAATTATCGTATGATAAGACCTCTGCCGGAATGAGAGGCAATGATAAAAAACGGTCTTTCTCTCTTCCGGCACACTTCCCTCTATATTTTGATTCGCGCGGACTAAGATATAGTAAAGTTGGCTGGGAACGAGCAGACTATCAGCGGCCTCGAAAGTATGTACAAGAGGCAAATGCGGGGGGGGATCGCATTCATAATTATTGAGAGTTTACAGCGCCATTTGTATAAAAAAACGGACCGAGATACGAAATGTGACGCCAAATAAAACCATTGGTAGCGCTGAAAACATTCAATTATCAGTGTTATTGATAACAGAGGAACCTTTTGCGGGCCGTCCCCCGTCACCCGCCCACCATGTTGTTTCCGGGCCATTATATCATAGTCCGTGATTTGATTAATGTGGCCATGGCCCGTCCATAATCCTCTGCGACCGCGGCAAGTTTACGTTCCGTGTCGTCAGTCGTTTCTTCCATGCACAATCGTTGGCCATCCCGTCGTAATCGGCTGTCGTGAAGTTGCAGAAAAAAAAAAAACCGAACGGGGATAAAGGAAAAAACGAACTATCATCCGTCTTGTTTTAATTTTAATTTATCATTATTATTTTTTTTCCCCTCGTCTCATGAGTCGAAAATTCGATCCGTAAATCGGCCGATGCCCGATTGTGTCTCAATCGCAAGTTCCAACTCTGCGGGACGCTCGCACGATCGGTCGCATTAAATAATAATTGTCAGGAACGCGTGCGGGGTACATTATACGAAATAAATTTGTTAATGACCAGGAGAATACACCTCGGCGAGACGGAATTCGTGAAATGTCACGTCATGAAGGTAAGCATACTACGATTCTGATAATATTTTGGTTCTCGTGAAAATCTCCACTTTTCCCGGCCGCGGCTCACAAGTTGCACTCGTCGAAGGTTTATAACGCGAATATTAGATCATTATCATTTTTGAAATTCCTCTGTGGTGTCGACTGTAATCCAAACTTGTTATGTCTATAACACTGGTGTTGTCAATGATTGTGAAGAACTAGGTATTCGATTGTCCGACATTCAATATATTTCCCGTTGTCTGTGAACATGAAATGTGTACACGATAGGCTGATGTTTTGCGCTGTTATACGTAGTACAATTATTGTATCAAAATGATCCGTAGTTTTGTTGGTCATAACTGGGGCAGTCATTACCTTATAGTTGTGCATTAGCAATACAATTAAAATGTATTTTTACAAATAGTGTTTAGATATAGGTATCGTGTATGAACATAGTTACCCATATAAAATTAACGTTATCAAAAATAATCTTTTGCGAAGCTAGAATTATGTCTCCTCTATCTTATTGTATCTTTTCGACTAATAATGTGTACCTACTTATGTTTAATACATTTAGTTTCAATAAATAGGTACCTAACTTTAAATAATAAATGTATTTAATAATTATTTTACATTTAAATTTGTTTATTTGTCCAATATCCGACTTAATCCACATCTATATCTAAATTTGTTAGGTAATTAAACTTAATTAAATAATAATACCTACTATAACTTAGGTACCTATATTTTTATATAATTAATTATTTGTTACCCGATAAGTATACTTTTTATACTAGAGTCACACACACACAAAAGTCAGTATTAAATGTACCAAATGAGGATTATCTAAACAACGAGAAATAGAATACTTACTAGGTAATTGAATATAAATTTGTATAGGTACCTACATCTATTTTGATTTTAATTTGTTAGGTAATCATAATCAACCTAATGCAAGTATAATAAACAACTAATAATTAGATACTTAAATAACTATGTATAATGTAGCTATGTATACAATTTTTTTCAAAGTGTCATTACGTTTTTTATTAATTTTATCTTAACTTAAATGGTCGCAACAGCAATATTTATCTTATCCGTCTCATGCTTAATTTAGCAACCTAAATACGACTGTCTAGTTCTTTTGAAGATAATGGTCTACTATACGGTTTGTAGAGAATGATATTTCCTGTGCTATGATAGTCTTTTCATATTTTGATAAGTTTTTAAGAGTTTGACACAAAATTTGTGGTTTATAAATTAATTATTAATTAAGTTCTATAATAGGTGCAAAAAATATGTCTTATTTATATTTTAGGTAGTTTTGTACAAATCAAAATTCAATAATTAATGTAATTTAAATAACAACACAATAGGTTTTTGTCTTGAGTGTCTTGCCTTAAAAAATAATTTTAATGACCAGCTAAAACTTAATATTATTATTTAGAATGTTTTCAAAATAAATATTTTTGTTCTTACCCGCTAACATGCTTCACTAAGATATCTCATCAGTAAAATATCTGTTGTCCCACACATTTGTATTTACAATTTAAATGTTTACTCCATTCTGTATAATTTCATTATTCCATAAAATTGTGTATTATTTACAGTTTGTAGTAATCTTGTCTCAGAAAGATTAAAGGGTTAAATTATCATTCCCAAATATTTATAAAATTTGCAAACTAACAATATTACAACCTCGATTACAACACTATTGCTTGGTTGCATAAAAATTGATCAATTTAAGTGGCTATTAGTTCACTATTAATTATAGTTATATAGGTTTATTGATTCATTAAATGTTTAGTAATTGTTCCACTTCATCCAAACCACCATTAATAATGTCTGGTCTAACTGTTCAACAAAATAATGACAATAAATGACTCGTAATAAATAACAAATTAAGAAGTATAAGTGTAGAATTCAATAAAAAAATTAAAATTCATAGGTATTGTTAGGCAGCTGTAATTGATAAACTGATGACATTAAACTTTAAAAATTTAACTGATTCTTGAAAATCTTTGAAACTCTAGAAAAATATATTTAATTTGAATAAGATAATTTTAATTTTTCAATATTTTGTATAAAATATTAATTATCTACAGCTTAAATAAAATTATGTATTTTAATTACAGGTGTTAGCTGTGATGCATGTATGAGAGGAAACTTTAAAGGACGTCGTTTCAAATGTTTAAAATGCTACGACTATGATCTATGTGCTCATTGTTACGAAGCAGGCGCAACCACACCACGTCATTCAGTTGATCACCCAATGCAGTGTATTTTAACACGTGCTGACTTTGAGCTATATTATGGTGGCGAATCATTGGCATCTGATCAGCCACAAGCATTCACATGTCCTTTTTGTGGACGTATGGGTCTTACAGAAGTGGTGCTAACAGAACATGTCACAGCTGAACACCCAGATTCTACTACTGAAGTTGTTAGTATACTTCTTAAAATACATCCTTTAGCTGGTTAGGTCCTAAAATTGCACTTCACCCAGGCTTGGTTCTTATGGATCCGTCTTACAAGTGTAAAACATAGCATAAACCTACTCACGGGGACAAAAAGGCTGTAGTCTTAAGTTTAGAGAATGTCGTACCAGCTGTGTTGTCTCCGTCTTACATACATACGACATGGCAAATTTTTCGTTCAACAGTTTCAATAGTTGTTCGTTTTGATATTAGTCAATTGACCTATTATAAAATTTAAAGGTAAGATTATCTAGGGCACAATGTAGGCTTTTCTTGTTATTATTATTCTTTAGTAACTTATGACCTTTTTGAAACAGTACATTTTAAAATGTTCATAACTTATTTAAAAATAATAATATCAAAACTAACATCACACTATGTAAGACGAAGACAACACACGTGGATACGATGTCCTCTTATGCAACCAAATTTTCACACTAGAAAGAGGAGAACATTGACTGTGTATAGTTGTATTTAACTTTTTAGTATCACAAATATAAAAAAAGTTTTTATTGTTTAAAAATTCATCATTTTTGAGTTTTTCAAACACGAATAACTTTTTTTTAGTTCTGATATCGAATAAATAAAAAATACATTGTAGAGTAAACGTTTTCCTCTTTATAGTGAGGACATTTTGATTGCTTAGCTTAAACTAGAATACCATGCTGAGTGGTTCTTACACTGTTTTTGCTATGTTTTACATTTGTAAGATGGAGACAACACATTCAGGCGTAGCGTCCTCTCAATGAAATCCTTGATCAAATCTTTTTTTTCATTATGTACAGATTTAGTAAATAAAAAAAACATTTTACATGAATTGTAAATAATGTAAATTTTTAAATTAAAATATGTTTTGATTAAATCAAATAGCATTACTATTTTACTGTAGATAAATATAAATATTTTATTTTTTAGATTGAAAATATTTTTCTTGACATAGTTCTTGGGTACAAAAATATGTGTAACAGCTATGTATTAAATGTATATATTTTGTCTATGAATGATAACGCATTAGGGTGTAATTATAAAAAATATGCTTGCAAAGAACATAAATACTCTACAAAATGTATTATTTTCCATACTAAATTGTTAAGACAGCCTTAGATGATAGACATGTTCTAAAAGTATGGTTAAAATTCATAATATTATCTATTAGTAAAATAAAAATTTGAATGTGTTAATATTATGACATATTTTATACTGTTTATCATAAACTATAAATTTATTATGCAATTTTGTACTGTTGTGTTAATACTAATTAGTAATTTATAATTTAGGTGTGCCCAGTTTGTGCAGCACACCCAGGAGGTGATCCAAATTTGTTGACTGATGATTTTTCAGTTCATTTACAAATGCAACATCGTGCCAGTCCAAGTGTTCCAAGAGATTTAATTTCATTTTTAATATCCTTTTTATATTAGAACTTACATATTATTTTTTATTTACATTATCTTTTTATAACATGATAAAAAAACAGTATGATTGTGATAAATACTTTCTAAGGAAATCATGATTGTTCAAAAGTTTCATTATGTTGACTAGTAGATTATAAATCATTGCAAAATATTAAAACTAAGAGGTGATTCCGAAGTAGTGATAGAGGCAATGGAAATTAATGTAGAAGGATTGAGAGTGAAAGAAAAATTTAATAAGAGATTGGTAATTAAAAATGGTATACAAATAGCGGGTAAGGGTAAAGAAGAGGTGAGGACAAATCTCTGTGCACAAGGGTGACTGACCCCATATATTTGGGAGAGATAGACATAGCAACAGCATAATACATTTTTATTAAACTACATATTGTAATTATTTTTTGAGGTTTTTCCTTAATTAAAGTTATTACGATGAACCTGTTGCAAGACATTCTGTTCGGCGTATACCACAGTCTGCAAGAGGTATGGGAAGTACAAGGGTTCGAAGAGCAATCAATTTCAGGTACCGGGCAGCAAAGTACGGACAATTTAATTATATTTATTCAAACAGTAGTCTTTTATGGCTTGAAATTAAAAAAAAAAAATACATTTTTTATTAGTTTGGCTAATGCATTTGGTGTCTAATTGCTATAGATATTTTTGTATTATTATTATTTGCTATTTTTGAATTACATATATTAAATTGTTGATGCGTAAATAATTGTTCATATTTTTAATATTTTTCTAAATGAATAGTTATTAATATTATTCAAATGCATTCTAGTGGTGGAACGAGAGATGGTTCGGATCCAATTGCTGAGCTATTATCACAGTTAAGTGGAGTTCGTAGAGCACAATCAAATAGTGTGCCTGGATCGTCAGCAAGCAGCTCACAAGGCACTCACAATGTTTCTTCACAGCTGCAACAGTTGCAGATGCAGCTGCAGCTTGAAAGACAACAAGTCAGGGTATTGTATATTAGTGATAATGCCAAATTTTTGTTGCATAAATATTTTTAATAATTTACATTATACGAACAAATTACAGCAGTTTATTAAAAATATTTTATGGTTATAGGCTGCTAGACAACAACTAGAACGTCTACCTCGTCGCCAAGGACATGGCTCATCTGCAGCAGCTGCATCATTAGCTAACAATAATATAGTTGGATCTGGAGCACCAACACAAGCTGCTGGTACATCATCAAACTTACTTAGTATTCAAGTTGTAGATTCAAACTCTAACCAAAATCAGTCTGCACGTAATAGTTCATCACAATTTCTTATCAAGTATGTATTAATATTTTTTAACTTTTATTATTAAAAGAAATAACCAGACAAAAGATAATTCCCTATAAATTGTAATTAAATGTTTGTTTATTGGAATCGAAATTTTGAAGAAAATATTTGGATAAGAATCTATTTAAAGTATTATTTAATTATAAGGAACTGCCAGTTTTTGGACTTTTGACACCCAACAGTTAAAAGTTGGTCAGATATTCTACACCCGAGGTTAGGCTAACCTATTGGACAATTGACACCAAGCGTAGCGAGTAACAATTACAGCTATTAGTTTGTTAGAGGAACACACAACACAAGAAAAATATTTTCTATAAATTATTATTAAATATTAAATTATTTCAATCAGAACTCTTCAAAACAATTTTGTCAAGATTCAATGTAAAAAAAATATTTAAAATAGCTAAGTGACGTCATAGCGCTAGGCTCGATATTATTGCCTATCTTACACATGTAAACGTTACTCAATTTACATAATAATTTACCACCTTCAAAATTGTATTTTTTGGTGTTAAAACTATTATGTAAAAATGTGTGATTTTTTGTGCTAAAGATGATAGAAGTATCAAAATTACAATATAACGTTGAGTTTTTTTATATGTTAAAAATACTAAAAAAAAATAATGATTGGTTACGCCATACACGTCATAAATGGACCCTACACAGACATTTGTTGTCTCCATCTTACAAGTGCGTAACATTGCAAATTTTACGCTAAGCAGATCACGTTTAGCTCCGTTAGTTTAAAAATGAGAGTGAATTGATCACTTATAAAATGTAAAGGTAAGATTATTATCTAGGCATCTTATAGGCTTTTTGTTATATTTTAATTTTAAAGCAAGTTATTAAAAAATAACACAAAGCCTATGAGATGCCTGCCTTAAGTAATAATCTTACCTTTAAATTTTATTAGAGGTCAATTCACTCTAATTTTTAAACTAATAGAACTAAACGTGAAATGCTGAGTGTCAAATTTTATATGTTATGCACTTGTAAGACGGAGACAACAAATGCCTTTGTAGCATCCTCCTAATAAATAACCTCCGCTGTTACAGAAGCGTGCATAACTAAAATTTCTTTTATACAACTCTTAATATTTCAAAAAAATTAAACACGACAAATTCTGATTCCACCTATGTGTTCAGTGTATAAAAAAACTTCACATGCATACAACAAAAATTTTAATTCGAAAATATACTTAAATAGTAAGTAAATAATTGTGTGAGGCAAGTAACTTTTACACATATAAAATAGGCAATCGTTGGGTGCCCAGCCCAATGACATCAAGTGTCTATTTTCAATTTCTTATAACTTATTAAATAATTCGAAAAGAAATTTAATATGATTTTTATAAAGTACATAATAATTATGACATTAAATTTTTATATTTTTACTGTATATTCATATTATTACATCTTATATAATCAACAAGTTTTAAAAGTAAAAAAACTTCAGTATCAATTGTCCTATATGTCAAAAGACCTATCAGTGGTTGTCAAATGCCCTACATTCAAAATGTATTTATAACCAATGTTGATGCCACCATAGAACTTATACTAGTAGATGGAGCATCCGGAAAAAGCTTGGGCAGGTGATGTGGACTCTCGTGATAGAGAGATTGTAGTTATATAATCAAAGATAATAGATAATTTTGTATTATCTATGTATATAATAGATATAATAATATTGTAAATTCAAAAGTTTCCATTTCGGATGTGCCATGTAGTCTGGTAACACCCAAACAGCACATTCTTGTATGAACACTGGAACTACATACATACTCTGTTTATTAGTATTAAGTCTATTGATGCTACACCATAAACACATAGATATAAATTTGTATATAAAATGTGATACTCTCTGATTGCCGTGGTACAACTCAAAAATCAAAATGATTATTAGGATTTTTAAAATAAAAAATTATAATCTAAATTATTTTAAATCATGCTTAGCTCTGAATATAAGACTAATGTTTCTTACTTGAAAAGTAAGAATATAATTTAAAGTTCCTACAATGATTTAAAAATTGTTAAGAATATTTTAATTTATAGAGTGCATTAGTAAAATCAGTTATCTTTTATCTAAATTTTAA